>NC_037668.1:8041641-8341641 GCF_003255815.1 Theropithecus gelada
GACACGTTTCTAACATCAGAGCTAAATACTCATTCCTTTCTTGCAATATTCTAATTGCTAAATAATTTGTTACATTTTGGTGTTTCACATCTGGACCATGCCTTTTTAACACATTTTACCTTTGAGAATAGATTCCAGTTTTCTACTTGAAGCCCACTAACTTATCATATTTGGATGACTGCTTTATATTTTTAACTTTAACGTTTGTATGAAGCTTTGTATTTTTCCTGATGTTTCTAATGGCCTTTCCAATTTCTTTTGCATACCCTCAAGTTTATTTTTCCACAGATCTCAAGTATATAGAATCCCTTTGATAATGAGGGACCTCCATGCTAATACCTTCTCTCTCTGCTCCAAACTGGACTATTTTCTTTCTAGGTTACTTGTACCATTATCATCTTGGGACTTTGCTTCTTTGCTCTCCTAAACAGCATTCACTCTTTTTTGGCTTTCATATTATCTTGGTTTTGCTGTTGTTGTTTAAGCCCTTATTTTTCTTGCAGTATGTATTCAAATAATTTACTAAGAAAGGGCATGTGAAAGGCAAACTGCTTGAGGCTTTGCATGTTTAGAAAAGGTTTTATTTTTGTCTTCCCAATTGATAACTTTGCTGGGTGTACAATTCCAATTTCAAAATCATTTTTCTCTCAACCCTTTGAAGATACTGCTTCAATTTTCTTTTGGCATAAAATGTTGCTGATAGCAATACAAATCATGTTCTTTCATAGGATACCTTTTCTTTTTCCTCCTGAAAACTCAGAATTTTCTGTGTATCTTTGAAGTTCTAAAATTTCCTAATAATGTGCATACTGGTGTATGCTTTTCTTTATAGAAATTTTTATTGTGTTACTTCTTTATAATATTTCCCCCTCCATTGATTTCATTTTCTCTTTCTAGAATTACTATTTTTGATCTTCAGATATTTTTGATCATCAGATGTTAATATCCATGATTTATGTTTTCTCTTATATTTTTCATATTTTTGTTTAATGTTGTGAAAGATTTTCCAGTCTTTGTCTTCTAACTCTTCTATTTTTTCTGCATGAATCATATTGTTTTACTGTAAAAAGTTATATTGATCTCTGATTTTACTTTCTCTTATCTTGTTCTTTTAAGAATACAGTATCTGAGGCTGGACGCGGTGGCTCACGCCTGTAATCCCAGCACTTTGGGAAGCAGAGGCAGGGGGATCGCCTGAGATCAGGAGTTCCAGACCAGCCTGGACAACATGGTGAAATCCCATCTCTACTAAAAATACAAAAAAAAAAAAAATAGCCAGGTGTGGTGGCACACGTCTGTAACCCCAGCTACACAGGAGGCTGAGGCAGGAGAATTGCTTGAACCTGGGAGGCAGGGGTTGCAGTGAGCCGAGCTCGCACCACTACACTCTAGCCTGGGCAATGGAGTGAGACTCTGTCTCTAAAAAACAATAATAATAATACAATATCTTTACTAATATAATCTCCTGAGGATACTACTCAGTTATTTTAATAGTTTTCTATTTTCTGAATTATCTTTCTTAATTCTAGTGTCAAATGTACTTAAGACTGACATCAGCAAGAAGGCATAATAGGACTTTTCAGTGCTCATCCCCTCACAAAAACATCAATTTGAACAACTATTCACGCACAAAAATACCCTAATAAGAGCTAAGGAATCCAGGTAAGTGACTACAGCACCTAAGTGAAGCACAAAGTAAAGACTCATTGATAAGAGTAGGAAGGACAATGCCAAATTATTTTCCAAAATAGCTGGGCCATTTTCCATTCCCACCAGCAATGTATGAGTTCCAGTTGTTCAACATCTTTGCCAGACCTTGGTATTGTAAGTTTTGGGTTTTTTTTAAGTTAATCTAATAGTTGTATAGTAATTTCTAATCATGGATTTAATTTGCCTTTCCCTATTACTAATAATATTGAGCAACTCTGCATGTGCTATTTGCCATTCATATCTTTTCTTTAGTGAAGTGGTTGTTTAAATCTTGTGCCTGGTTTTTAATTGAATTGTGTGTAACCTTATTGTTGAGGTTTGAGAACTTTTATGCTTTCTAGACACACTCTAAACACCATTTTGAACACTTTTTTTCCTTCAAAATCCCCTGAAGAAGGTACTATTATTATGCCCATTTTATAGATGATGAAATCAAAGAACAGAAAAGTAACTTACTCAAATCTTGTGACTAGCAAGTAGTGTCAGCACTGGGATTTGAAAACCGGCATTCTAATTCTAGAGCTCTTCCTCTATACCAGGAGTTGGTGAACTTTCTGTAAGGGACCAAATAGTAATAGATTTTGTGGCCCATAAAGTCTCTCTTACAACTACTCAACTCTGCCATTGTCAGCTCAAGGACAGTCATAAACAACACATAAATAAAGTGTTGCTATGTTCCGATAAAACTTTATTTACCTACATTGAAATTTGAATGTTATGCCGTTTTCATATTGTGAGTATTGTCAACCCTCAATTTAAACCATGATACTGTACTGCTTTCCACTTGAACTAGTGACTTTTTCTATTCATGTGTCCCCAAACACCAAAATGTTAAGTACTTTCTATTAAATATTTATCTTCTTGCTGTAAAATTGTGTATAATATACAGTATGAATAACTGTAAAAGGAATATACAATTTTATTTGTATGTGCTGATGATTCAGTGGCCAATAAGTCAGATTACCTGCCTTTGAAAAGCTCATAACCTAGGAGAGAAGTGAGACAAATAAATAAGCCAGTATAGTGCAGTGATATCAGTGTTATGATGGAGGCCGGTACAAGGGGTTACAACATTTAGAAGGCTCCTAGCTTAGAGGAATCACGTTAAATTGACCCTTGCCAAAGCCTTGTATGTTGGTATTGTAAGCCACAACCTAAGGAGGACAGCGGTGAGGGAAATCATTGAAACTATCTTTGGATGTTTCTATTCATTTTCCAAATCCTCCTTTCTTTACCAATTTCATAACTTTTAAATGTAAAAGCTAAAAAACATTACCTGTGCCCCGGTCCCTTTAATTTCATGCAAGAATCCACATACATCAGAGGCACATTTTTGTTTATTTTGGCCGCATCATTCATTCTCACATAATTCAGAAAGATAGGCAGCTGGTTTGGAGCCCCCTGTGAGTTCCCACTCAAATATGGGCTATCTGCTCTGGGAAGAGAGCAGAACTCCCATTGGCATTGTCAGGTCTACAACCCAAATCAGCATATGTGACCTCTGGCTCTTCCCATTGCCTGTGAATCTTTCCCAATCTGAGTCCTGGTTTGTGACTTCCTCCTTTTTATCTTTATGCTACGGTGTTAGCTAGGCTGCATTTCGCCTCATGTAGACCATTTTTTAAAATCAATGGCTGATAATACTGTTATCTGTGGTTATACAGCTGACACCAGCATTAAGGACCAAGGTGTCCATACTAGTGTTTGTACTGCAGGAGATGGAGAGGGAACAATACCTTGAAAAGCAACAAGTTCCTGTGTGCTGCTATATTCGGATAAGAGAGTAAGAATGAGATGGAGGGACTTGTTACATACATTATCCTTAGATAATTTCCTTTTCTAACCATCATAAATATTGTGTGAACGTTTCACATATTGACTGTGCCTTTCTTTTGAGTAGCAGGAGAACGTAGCTCCTTCCACAATCCCCTCCGTGCTTTGATTCCAGAGACCATCTCTTAGTATCACCATCTCTTTGAGGGGCAAACCTCCAAAAGATAGACTGTCCAATAGAAGAGTAAACCTGATAAAAATTCTCTTGTTCTTTGTACTAGAAAATAATTTTAGCATCACATTCTGTCCATCTGGACATCATTAATATTGTCAGCCACTCCCTCCAATAGCCTTTAATGTCTAAATAATTACTCCCTGTGGCCACAATCCGACATGATGTCACTCCCCTCCTGATTTGCATTTCATAGATAACAGACAGCTTGGGAATTACAGGAGCCTTTGTGAGCTGTGCTGAAAGCCTAACACTCCCACCATCACCTCAATCACATGATGTCCCCTCCTCTAAATCTGTCACCAAACTGCACAACCTTCCCCCACTCAATTACCCTTTTCCTTCTGTTACACTATCATTGGCTCTGTCTAGACCGAGCTCAACATCCTGACTGATAACTGCAAACAAAGTTGACTAATCAAGACATTTCAGTGCTTTGCTTAATGTGAATATCCTTGACTGGAATTTTGGCTTTTCATTTCTGAGTGTGACAATCACCCCCGCCCCCACCCCAGTATATGAATCACGTTTCCATTTTGTAGCCTCTCCTCTTCATACAGTTGCCCTCCCTGGGTAAGCCTAATGCCCAGGCATTAGGGCCAAGGTTGCTTCCCTAGGTCTCCTCATGATTTCTCTTCCCAGTCATTCTCTTAAACCTTTCCCCTCTGCACCCTCCCCCATATAACCCAGACCTGGACAAGCAGAAATGATTTTCACGGAGCCAGGTAAGAATGAGGTCAAGGTGTGGGCTATGAAGAAACAGAATGTTGTTCTTTGTTTAAAAATTTACTGGTTTTTTTATTTTTTACCTTTCTTTGCATTTTTTGTCTTTAATTTCTCCTTTTCTTCCCCATCACCACTCAATTCCCCTTCTTGCTGTCCTCTTAACCACCTCTTGGCTGCCTTCTTCCCAGTTAGTTATTTTTCTTTTCCGTGTTTAGGTTTGGTCTTTGTCTACACAATACCAAACATCTGGGTCTATAGTAAAAACGTGCTGTCAAATACTCAGATGTTTGGAAACATCTGGGTATTTTGGCACTTAACAGCAGCAACAGCTGGATAATGGAATTAATTTTTCACTTTTCAGTCATCTCTTGACATGGGATGGACAGTCTTATCAGCCACAATCTAAACACGGGCCATTATCTGCTAGCAATTCTTTTATCCTCTCACATGGGAAATTATCTCCGTCAATCACTTTATTGTCAAAGAAAAGAGGAAGGAATGTGTGTCTTCCTGGGCCCGCAGTACATCCGCCCTCTCTGCCTCAGCTCTTTTCTTACTGAAAGAGCTCCCAGGAACTGACAATTTCTTTAGCCTTTCCTACCCCAGAGGCAAGGAGCAACAACAAGGCATATGAAACACTGTTTTCTCCATTCAAGTCTGGAGAATTTGACAAGAACTTGTTTCTTATTAGAAACGCTCTGTCTGGTTTGAGATCTTGTTTTCCCCTCATTCTCTCCTATAGTCTTTGTTGCTCTATTTCTAAGAGCAAACAAAATGACGGCAATTTATTATTCCTGTCCACTGCTGTCCACAAAGGGCCGGCGTTATCTGTTCCTGTTTTTTCAGGTAGCCCAGACTAACACTGCCGCGCCCCACTGGGGCCTTCGGTGGTGGGACGCTCTCCCGAGACTGCCGCAGACAGCCAGGTATCATCGTTATCGCCGGTTACGTCCGGCAGCCTCCGAGGGACTTCCAAGGTCCCGTGGCCGCGATCCCACCTGCGGCGTCCGCGTCAGCCGGCTCTTCCTGAGAGCCGCACCCTGAGAGAAGCGGCGCGCGCGCCAACCCGGAGCGGGGATCATTGTGTCCACAGACGCCCACTGGTGGGGCGTCCTGAGGGTGAGTGCGTGAGCGAGCGAGCCACTTATCTTAGACTGAAGACCCAGGGAAACAGATCTGTGTGGAGGATGTTTCTGTTTTCAGCAGAACAGACACAGCCCCCGAGTCAGTGCCGTCAGAAGACACGTCAGTCAATTCAGTGGAAACCCCTTCCAGTGTGAGGCGTTCGACGGCGCCGCTTAGACGCGGCCGGGTCTGAAGCGCCTCCCGAGCCGGTGGCCTGGCCCGGAAGCTGCGGCCGAAGCCCTCGGGCCTGGCTTGTAGGCTGCGCGGGCGCCGGCGGGCGCGGGGCGGGGCTCTCTGCTCTCCGCGCGGGCCCGCCTCGCCCCTCCCCCGCCCACCCCGCGTCCGCCCCGCCTCCCCCACCTTCTCCCAGAGGAGGTGACAGACGGGCCTGTAATTTGGTTCCATTCGCTCGACTGGAGCAACACCTGCCCCCCTCCCCTGGGACGCGAGGGTCTCATCCCAAACGAGACAAGAAGCCAAAGACAAATCCCGGCCCACATGCAGATCCGACGCAGAGAGGAGCGCGGCCGCGAGGCAGACGCTGCCCACCACACAAGGAGCCCATCCAGGGACGCCCGAACTTCACACTAAACGTCACCCACAACTTTCAGTCTCAGATTTACACTTTTTTAAAAAATTAAGAGTTAGCTACTATTGCAGCAAGTGATAGTTCCTTCCACCACACCACCTCACAATAACACCAAGTGCCTGGCGTTAGGCTGTGTTGACAGCGAGGTTAGGAACCAGAACCAGGTATAAAGAAGAAGGCGATGGAGGTGTGCGGCTGTGTAGACGGCTGCTGGGCCGAAGATGGGTGTGCGATCCCGGAGGGGATCACTTTCTTTGTGTAAGGCCTTTAGTGCCCATATCTAGCCTAAATTAAGAAGGACACTCATTTCTTTCTCCATTTAGTAGGAATTATGCAAAGGCACTAACCGCTAAGCCTTTCTGAGTATCTCCCGAAGTCTAAGCATCCTGGTCAGGATCCTCTGGTAAAAGTGACTCATCTGGATCTCCCGGAAGCTTGATCCAGAGCTTATATAAGGCGTGATGTCAGCACAGAGCCTTCTCCGGACACACGCAGAACCAGCCCACACGGAGGCCTCCCTCTCCTGCTCCTTTGCAGTCTCTGTGAAGTTTCGGACTCTCCGAGTGGCGTCAGAGGACAAGTCCACTGAGAAGGGCCAATCTCTAGTCCAGGGCCCACGCTGCTTAAGGGAAAAGCTGTTCTCATTTTCAATTGCTGTCGTTTATTTTTCTTTTCACACCAAAGAAAACTTACATATTTTTTCCTTTTATCAAAGTATTTGCTTTTTAATTGTATTGCCTTAGAGACTCATTTTCCCATTTCAATCCTAACTAGCAATGTGACCTAGGGCATATCACCTAACTTTGTGTCTCAGTGTCCTCATCTATAATTTAGGAATAGTAACACCTTCTACTTCACTGAATTTTTAGAGGATTAAGTGAGTTAATAATGGACAGTACCTCGCACAGGGTAAATGCTATGCCTGTTCAGTTTTTGCTGATGTTATTATTAGTCCCTAAGCTACAGCCCAGGGTAGACAGTGTGGGGTCTTTGTGTGGAAGGCACACAGGATTGGTGTGAAAGGTTTCTAGGTGGCTCTGCCCTGCAGGATGTTGAAACTGTGGGCAAGTCACTTAACCACTCAGGTCAGCTGAGCCCTCTCTACCAGGGGCCCAAGGGACTCACAGACACAGAATACACAACAGACCTCAAAGAGGGGCACCGGCCAGTTGTAAATGACCCTCAGGCCTCCAGGCTGCTGCTGCCAGGGAGGTCTAGGAGGTCCTCACTCCGAAGTTCCCTCCTGACTTTAGTGCCTGACCAATGGCTGAAAGAGTCCACCTGATTTGTATTTAATCTTTAAAATCTGTCTAAATTGGGCTCTGGCAACATATCCACTCTAAATGTTCCAGCGGTCCCTTATAGCTTCCCTTTTACCTGTGGCTGTATTTAGCCAGCACCCAGCTGTCAGCTACCCCAGCACACCCTGCAGGGCAGCTTTGGGCGGTGGAAAGGCTTCTGTGCTCAGAGGGCCAGTTTTCAAGCCTGCTCACCCATGATGGGTCAGGCGGAGGGGGATGAGCAGGCACTCACATGCAACGTGTGTGTACGAGCAATTGCCAAAATTTAGGAGGACAAGGGCTAAAATTTTAAGATAGAAGGAAAAGAGTCATCAGAGAAGGTGGGTTAGATCAGCTGTGAAAGTCCCCTCAAATATGCAAGTGCTCACAGGTGATTTTCAGGAAATACTGTTTGTTTTACTGTGATAATGGTATATTTGTTGTTAAAAGAAAAAAGAGTACTTATCTTTTAAGAGATACTTACTGATGTCTTCAGGGATGGAATGATGCGATGTTTGGTATTGGCTTCAAAAAGTCTTAAGGGGTAGTGAGAAAGACAGGGTAAGAAAATAAATGAAATGTACTTATTGGTGTTGTGTATATTTAAATCCATCTCACTATTCTCTTGGCTTTTGGAGATGTTTTAACAGTTTTCCATAAGAGTGTTTTCTAAAATGTAATTGCTCAGAAAATTTGTGCCAATTGATTTTTACTCACCAGGAAGTCGAATCCCACCTGAATTAAGGCCACCACCCCCTTTTGCAGAGCTCCACCCTCTAGCACAAGTCACCTCATGTCCCTCAGAGAACCATCTCCAGCCCTGGTTCCTTTTTGTCAATGCACCAGCTATTGCTCTACAGAGACATCTCTGGAGAAAGTTTTTCTCTTTGTCTTTGGTCAATGATCCTCTGTCCCTCTCTGGAAGACTGACTCCAGTGGCCTTTTATTTTCAGTTATTCCATCCTAACCCCAGGGGATCCTAAGAGGACCTGCCCCCATATACATATCTACCAATCACACCACCTTTCTCCTGATTCAAGAGGCTCCTGAAATCTTCCCTTTTTCTGATATCTTGCTGGAATGATCAGCAAGGAGATGAAGAACTCCCTCCTGACCTGGAAATACTTATCGAAGTGAAGCAGGAAATTCCAACAGTTTCTGTCTCCATTATCTCAAGAATAATTAAACTGTTTAATTCATTGTTAAAAAGGTTGCCTGCCATAAATGCTAATATAGTGAGTGCTATTGAGCTCTTTACAAGCACAAGACATGTTCTAAGTACTTCACATGAATTAACTTAATTAATCCTCCTAACAATGCTACTGGATAGGTACTATATTTTCCCTATTTTACAGGTGGAAAAACTGAGGCACAAAATTAAGTAATTGGTTCAAGGCCACAGCCAGTTAGTAGGAGAGTGGAGAATTGAACACAGGGCATGCTTTGTCAGAGTCGGTGCTCCTGACCAGTCTGCTATAGCGCTTATCACAGCATTCTTGCTATGAGAAAAACCAAGGTAAAAGAGAAAAGGCGTAGACTGGGCTTTTATCATGAGTCAAGTGGGTCTTTCAGATCTGTAGATAACTCTACATGTGTGCATGTGGTGTATTCCATGGATCACTATTAACTTACCTAGGTTTCCTGTCTTACAAGACGGATGATTTCTGGCTGACTGTTGAGTATTATATCATATGCAGATGGATACAGTTGGTGGAAACCACAAATCATTAATATATTAATGAATTAAAACTGATTTTAGCTTATCCTATATTAATTCCTGTGCATATCATAAACACAAATGTAATAAAAATAGCTCACATTTATTGAGCACTTCCCATGTTTTCCTATTCTGATAAGCACTATACATTATCCCATGGAAACCTCATAACATGCATTTGAGATTGGTACATATATTGTCCCATCTTATGGATGAAAGTGGAGTCTTGAGGAGACATAGTAACATGTTCAATGTCATACACTTAGAATAATTGGAGCCAGGGCCTGAACTTGGCTCCAGAGTCTTGGGTCACAAACACAGAAATGGGAAAAACAGGTGAATTCAGGTATAATGATGTACGTATCTGGGACTCAGAGAACGGAGCAGCTAATGCTTCTGAAAGAAACAGGAAAGCTTTGTGACGTTACATGTGGTTACATGTGGTCTGAGTTGGGTCACGGTGGAATCATCGGAATTTTCTGGGTAAAAAATAGGTTAAGGGAGAGCATTGTGAGTAAAGGGGAAGTAAGTGCAAAGGCCCAGATCATAAAAGAAAAAGACTTGGCCTCTCTGGGGAAGTGAGGAAACCCAATTTGGCAGGAATATTTAATCTCTGGAGAGTGGCTGAAGATGTCACTAGTGAGGGTCTGGAACAAGACTGTGGAACATTTCTATGCCCAGATTAGGAACTTGAATTTTATTAAAAAATAAAATGGACATTCACAAAGGAGAATGGCACACTAATTTTTAAAGATAGGTCTAGAAGCAGCGTGAGAATGGGCTGGAAGATGCAGAGGAGTGTGGATAGAGCCAGCCTCACCCATGTGGTGGTGAATGACAGTGCCCTGGCGGGGGAGCTGTCACAGGGCCACCATTAACCTATAGTGTTTTCTTGCAAAGTAGAAAAATGCTGCCCTTCCTCCAGATAGTTCAGCTTCAAGCCAGGGCACATGCTTGACTTGGCATACAGAGCACAGGCTTGGTTTTGCCCCCTACTGGTCCCCTTGGTTGGGCAGCCGTGTGCACTGCAGACGCAGCACTCCTTAGGCATCGCATGAGCCGAAGCTTTCCCTAGGCACACGGACGGAGAGATGCAGTGCAGGGGCCAAAGGGGAGATGTGTGCATGGCACAGCTACCCATCTATAAAAGGACAGCTCTAGAGTATGATGGGCAGGGGCAGGCACTTTGATAAACTGATAAACATGGCTTCTTGGCACTGGGCAAGCCATCTAATTTCTTTCAGCCTCAAATTCCTCATCTGTTAAATGGAGACAGTAAAAGTACCTACCTCACTGGGTGGTTGTGAGAATTACAGGAGATAATGCATGCAAAGCACTTTAGTAAGCATATAGTACACACTCAACCCACATTAGTTATTATTTCTACTACTAATACTGATAAATGAGATAGCACATCAAAGTATGGAAAAGGGTATTGGCTGTGCATGCTCTTAAGTTGACCCTCTTCTCCTCCTAAATTCTCTCCACCCCAAACATCAGTAAGAAAACTGGCAGCCAGAGACAGCAGTGAGGAGAGATGGATAAATCACAGCATCACAGAGGTTGGCTCTGCCTACTCACCTCATCATAGTGGTCTGGTGACATGTGTTCATGGGGCAGGGCCACTGGAGGGAGCCCCCTCAAACGGCATTCCTATGGGAAGCGGGTATTCCCTCCAGAGTTCCCCACCCCCACCCAGTCTCATTTCCCTCCTTACCCATTCCTCTCTCCTCAGTCGGCCCTTCCTTTACCATTCCATCCCGTCATACACTGCCCCTCCTCTTCCCCTCTCCCTCAAGAGGAAGGTTGTTTTGCCCCATACTTTTGCCCTTGTTCTCTGAAAGTTTCCGGGCAGTGGTAGAAGTGAGGGGAAGGCCATCTGGGTGGAGAAATATTCAGCACAGGCAGCCTTGTCTGCTGGGCCAGCTGGGGCTATGCTTTCTGGGGAGCAGCAATGGCCTGGCAAGTTGTTGAGTGGCTGCAGGCAGAGAAAAGAAGGTGAAGGGACAGCAGAAAGACATGTGGTTCTGGGTCTGTTTGGGGAAAGACCATGCTCGGGTAAAGGACAGGTTGGGGCCAGCTGCGGAAAGGTGAGTGACCTGCGCAGGTTGTTTTGGTAGCATGAGCACTCAGAACATTTTAACAGGATGAGAAAAGAAAAGGCAGCGCTAGTAGCAGCAACTGTAGAAGCTGGTCCAGCAGGCCTAAGTCTCTGGGCCAAGGGTACCAATGTATCTCCTCAGAGAGGCTTTCTCCAACAGCCCTCTCTAAAATGCTACCCAGCACCAGCATGTCCAGCCCCCATTCTCTATTCTTTACCCTGCTTTATTTTTCTTCATAGCATTTAGCATTATCTAAAATTAATTTTTTTTGCTTCAGTGTACTGCTTTTCTCCAGTAGACTTTGTCTCATGTGTTACTCTATTTTCAGCATTTAGAACAATGCCTGGCACACAGTGGGTCCTCAATAAACAACGGTTGAATGTAAGAATGAATGCTCACCATCGTCATTCAAAGAAGAATTGAGACCTCACAGATGAGACCTCACGTCATTCAAAGAATAATCACTGTGTCTGCGCTACACTCAGGGGATGTGTCAGTCACCCTCTGGTCTAGCAGACTGCCACCATGCTTGTCTCTCTTGGAGGGTGTTCAGCAGCTTTGGATTTGAAATGACTTCGTGAAGATCCTCTCCTGGAATCACAAGGACTGTGTAGCTAGGAAGGGATGCTGCCCTTTGTCCAAATTCCAAAGCAAGGGCCTTTTGTCTAGGGGAGTGTATCAATAGGTTCCTCCTACAGGTGAATGGGAGGACTGTGTTGGTCAGTTGGAAGTTGGGCCCCTAAACTGGGAAAGAGAAGCACTTGGAAGGTTTCCAGAGGTTAGAAGTTGACTTCATACCCTTGGCACAGGAGCAGGGCTAATTATTCTCTTGTATAATAGAGAGGTGCTATAAGAACTAGGAGTAGTTATCCCTCCACACTGCCTAGAGGTGAGAAGGCCTACAGGCGCTCATGTGTTTTGCAGGTCACAAAGTAACCAGCCATTGCTCTAGTGACCAGGACATTGTCCAGATACAAGGCAATGGAAGGTGCTGTTCTTTTTCACACACTAGGAAGTACTTTCCTACTACACACCTTCATGTAAGGGGGAGGATGAGGTCCTACCTAGTAGGTATCTGTGAAGCTGACAACAAGACACCTGGGTGAATAGCGAAGAATACCAGCAATCCCACAGACATTTTATATGCATAAGGCCTAGCATCCATCTAACTGCATTTACTCTGAAACTTGGTGTGATATAGACTCACAGTTCATAATATTCTATATATGCATATGTACATATAGTTTTTAAGTCATTTATGTCTTCTGTTTGTAAGCAATATATTTCGCATTTTTATACTAGCCACAGGTTTTTGCACATGTTATTCTTCATATCTCAGGTTGGTCCAGGGCTCAATTTTTTTTTTATTGTTTGCAGGTGCCCTGTCTTGAATCTGTGTACTGATTAGATGTTTGAGTATTACAACAGTAATAGAGACCTTGTTCTTAATAAGTGCCATGAGGATTGAGAGTCATCGTATCAGGGATCTTCTTCTCACTGCCATTAAATAGCTATGTGTCTTAGTGCAGGTCACTCCTTGGGCCTCAGTTTCCCAACTCTAATTTGAAGAGGCTGGGTTAGAGAGTTATTAAGTTTTCTTTTAGAGGCAAAGAATCCACAATTCAAGTAATATTTTATGTAAACACTATACTTATTTTCCTCATTGAGAGTAGAATGATCTATGTCACCATCATATGTAGGGCATCTATTTATGGGACTGATCCACGTCCAAATTTGAGCATCAAATATTTCACTACATAAATATGTTGATGTTAAGATTTTGTTGTGTTTACCAGTTTCTTTCCAAGGAATTGAGTCCATTAAGATATTTCATGCTCGGCTGACATGTCCATTATTTTTAGACAGTGTGCTTAAAATAAAAGAAAGGACTTTAGTTGATACCTTTATTTATATGCAAAACAGCGCACCATTCATGAGATATGAAAAACTCGTCAGATAGAAACCAGATTATATCTATTTTCACTACAAAATATTGCATTATATAAAGCAACAGAGACACAAAAAAACCCTGAAAAAGACTAAAATCTTTGGATAGCAGATGTGGTTTTTTTTCCCTTGTCTCTAAAATACACTCCTTGTTTTAAGAGTTTCACAGCAGAGAACATGAAACATTTTCAGGTTATAGACTTTTCTTTTTGGTGTCACAGAGGAAAGTAGTTCTGAATTCTTTTTTTCTTTTTTTTCTTAGGAAAATAACTTAATTTCCTAAATTCATCACACGCACAAACATCACACACACAAAGAAGCTACTCTCCTTATAAACAGCTTGTAAAGGACTTCTCAGACATAACTACAGATAAGAATAACACACTTTTTAAAAAACTATAATAGTGAAGTGCTAGTGTTGCTGATCTCACAACAAAAGAACCTTTCAAGAACAAACATCTTAATATATAAAATATGTTTAGAAACAGGGAGAAGTGGGAAATTTGTTATATAAGTGCAATATAATTAGAGCAGAAAGAAAGACCACAGTATAATCTCAACAAACACGTAAAAAGTTAGACATAATTATTCCACAGGAAAAAGTGTAAACACTTGACTATAAATAAATTGGCACAGAGTATCCAAAGTAAAAGTATCACCACTCTGAAAAATAAATGTCTTGAAAAAAATACTCTACTCCTTCTAACATAAATAAAAATAGGTTGTCTTTTTCTAACTGCACCTATGGGTCCACATGTTTAAGGTCACAAATAGATGTTTTTGGATATATAAAGGGGCACTTCGCCTGCAAAAGCAATCAGATATTAAATTTTCCATTTAAATATGGATTTTCCTGTCTACCTTGGTGTCATATCTTGGAGATAAAATCTCACCAAGCTCAAATCCTCCCACGGTGCGTCTAATCGTTCTCAATTTGTCTTTTTAACCTTACTAAATATTCAGGGTTTATTTGGATTCTAATATAATCTTTATTTTCACAACAGAAAGGAAAGTTTCCTGTCGCACCTTTCTGTGCCTTCCATCTCTACGGGCGAGATCCCTCCTCTCTCCTCCTCCCCAGTGTTTGGTGATTTGTCTATTAGAAAAATTCCAGATAGCCTAAAGTTATGAGCCTGCATACTCTGAACTTCTGCCCTCATTCTTTCAACACATTAAGATTTGTGGCGGATGAACGTAGGAGAACTCAAAGTCTCCAGTGGGTTAAAGCAACAACCCTTGGGGAGCCCCAGAGGTGGCTCATCTCGAGTGTCTCCACGAGGTTCTCCTGGCCTGAAAAATCCCCCCTGCGAGCCCCCGGGCTCGCCAGACAACCCCACCTGCCTGCATCGGAAACCTTCTCTTGTTGCCCTGCTGACCAGAGAGAACAGGTAGCGAGCTTCTTCCCCGGCCCGAGTCTCTTGAGGTGGCCGTCTCGCTGGACCACCGCAGCCTCCGCCACCCCAGCGGCGGCCACCCGGATCCGTCGCGTTTCGCGGACACCGGGACAGGCGGCCCCCTGCGGCGCACCCCGCCCTACACGTCCAGGACATGGTTGAGATAGGAGATGTAGCAGATGGCCAGGCGCAGGATCTCGATCTTGGAGAGCTTCTTGTCCGGGGGCAGCGTGGGCAGCAATTTGCGGAGCTCGGCGAAGGCCAAGTTGAAGGCTTCCACGCGGATGCGCTCGCGGGTGGCGTGGGCCGAGCGGTACTTGGCGGTGGCGCGCCGGCGGCGGCGCTTCTCCTCGCGGCTCAGCTGCTGCGGATGCGGGTAGAGCGCGGCCCGGCTGCCGCCCTTGCCGTCGCCCTCGGCCTCCTCCACCGGCTCCAGGTCCGACACGCTGCCCAGCACCTTGGTGTCCGTGCCGCCCAGGGACTCCGGATCCGAGTGCGCCGAGCTGGGATGGTCCGAATCTGCGGCTTGGTCCGGACTCAGCATCATTTTGGAGGCTGAGGAGGGGTCGGAAAATTAATCAGTAAAAGAAATCAGGGTCTTTTGCTGGAAGGATGGCGGCCGAGGCCTACCACACCGGCCCTCCCAGCGGACTCGCGGCCCGGGCCCCCTCCCCACAGCAGGCCGGCGCGAGACGCTGGAGGGCGCCGAGAGGATCTGGCCCGAGGGCGCGAGCCCCGCGCGTCCCCATGGCGCGGGAGCCAGTGGGGACGCAGTTGACCCAGGCCGCATTCTGGACCCGACACCTCGACTTGCCGACGGCCACTGCGGGCCTGTGGCCCGGGGCCTGGGGGACGACCGCAGGCCTATAGGGTCGCGACTGGGTTTTTGTGCCTCTTCCGGCCAAATGCCAACCGCGCTATTCCGTCTCCCTCCCTTCGCCCCTTCCCAGACAAACGAGTGATTCCGAACAACGAATACATCTGGGTTTTCATGGGGGCGGTGGACGCGGAGTGCGCTTCTCGCCCCGAGGGCCTCCGGCGAAGCAACCGGGCAGCCGCGGCGCCCGAGGGCCTGGCGCTGGTCTGGGGCTGCGCCGGGGGCGCCCGGCGCTGGGATGCGGGCTGTCAGGAACCTCCATCCCGGAGCGCAAGCAGAGAGCCAGCGGCTGGGGGCGGGAAGCCTTCTTGGACCCCTCGCGCTTCTCCGAAATCATAAAGAAATGACTAAACAAACGTGGCGGAGCCTTTCAAAAGAAAATTGACTCCGATGGCCTTGCGGGCTCCTGGAGCACCATCTGTCACGCAGACAGCCACACACATAGGGGACCTAGGGACACGGCGACGTGGGATCAGACAATGCGCCCGGCAGTCTGGCGACCACCTTGCGGGAAAATGCCGGCAGCCGGGCCGCTGAGGGAGGAGAGGATGCAGAGGAAAGGGAAGAGAAGGGAAGGGTCCGGGGCGGGGCGGGCGGGGACGAGCGGGTGCCGAGCGTGTTGTCCCGGTGGGTGCTGCATCTCTGCAGGCAAAGTTCGGGCGCTCCTGGAACCGGAGCTCGGTAGCCCGCAGCTGTCGCCGGGTGGCCTGGCCAAGTCCGGGCATGTCGGTGCTTAGCCTTCCTCTAACTGTGCCCTCTTGGAAACGCCACCTGGCCAGGCTTCTCCGGGGCGCCTGGAGCATCGGCCCCGACTGCGCGCCTTCTGGGAGGGGGCCACTCGGAACCGCTGGGCTTCCGGGGAATTCGGGCTTCAAGAAGGGGCGCGGTAGGAGGAGAAAGGCCCCTGCGGGGGCTGCACGCACCGCCCCCCGGGCGTCGAGAGTGAGGACCCGGCTGCGAACTCGGGGCCCTGGCGTGGGCAGCCACAGCGACGCTCGGCGCGGGGGAAATCGCGTCGGCGACATATAGGAGCGTTTGCTTCTAGAGAAACAAAAGCAAGGGGATGCGTGATCGGTTCCCAGCATCTCACTTGCTGAGGAGCGAATTGGGCCAAAACAGCTTTAATTTCCCTGCGAGGAAATCAGGTCCTCTACGGCAAAATAAAAACAAATGATCCCAGTGAACTGCCTGTGACTCCCTACGGGCTTTTCTCGGGTACGTTTATGAGTAGAACAACTTGCATCTACACAGTCAGCTTGAAAGGGCAGAAATAAATAGACGAGTAATGGAAAATCACAATAAGCACTAAATAGTTGTAGTTCTGGTAAAAAGTTCCTGGGTTGCCCTCAAAGCATGTTAAATTCTCCTCCAGATCTTTAAAAATATTCATAAATAGTATGTCGTGTATGCGCTTTATCTCTTTAACTATGGAATGACCTGCATCTATAAATGCAGTATGAATAATCTAACTTATTTCAAGCTGAAAAACATTATTTAAAGGAGTCTTACCTTGCAAAAGCCTTTTTGATAATCTGTTCTCCAATCTTTAGAGTTAAAATGCCAGGGAATAGCGAGGGGAGATTCCAGAAAATATTAAAAGCAGCAAATATTTATTACATTCAAAAATGAAAAAGCAGCTGTCATCTCGCTGGTGTCCGCAGCGAGGGACGATAATATCTCAGGATGTAGACGATATGAATGATTGTTCACTTAGTTGATAGATTTTTTTAAAAACGCGTTTTCCTTTTAATTGTTCTCAAACATTTCAAGATATTCGTTGTTGATTTTTTTTAAACGATGTGTTGAAAAGTCTCGTGCCTTTTTTCCTCTTCTAGGTCTCTAAAAATAACAAAAGAGATACAGAGATAAACACAATCACATCGAAGGGCTGATTCCTCCACTTTCTAATAGCGCGAATAATCAATAAGAAAGATGGTTAAGATAAGATTCCTCTCCTATCGGACGCCTTTCCTTCCCTTAATACGGCTGAGCAGAAACTGGGAAGTGCAGGACAGAGATGTGATCTTGCTCAGAAGTGATTTTTTTTTTTTGAGATAAGGCTTTGTTCAGTTGATATCTCCCCAGTTCCCAGGAACACAATACTGTAACTCGGAGCTAAGGTTGCCTCTTCCTCTTCCCTCATTTACTTGTATGTTGTATAAATAGACACCTATTTTCCAGTTTCAAAGTCTTTCAAGGTTTGGTTGTATCCCCCATCCCCACCCCCTCCTCTCTTTACCTTGTAGCAAAATATATATAGTCAGTGGCTTGGAGATGCTTGGAGAAAGGTTGGTGAAAAGTAAACGTCTCCTGGAGTAACAGTGACAAGGAAGCAGAGAAAGACGGAAAGAGGGTGGGAGAGCCAGGGCAAAGAGGCAGAGATGCGTGTGTGGCTTCTGGGCTCTCCTGGTACCAATTGATTCAGCCTGGAGATGGTGGAAGAGATAAAGGCTTAGGAAGGGGGATGGAATTTTTTCCCCTAAATTGATATTTAATGGGAAATCCTATTGGACAGAAACCTGGACATGAGTCACTTAATTGGACTTGACATCTGTCACAGTGTGGGAGTTTTCACAGCCCAAATATTTTAGCAGATCAGATTCCCACTGAATCTGTGCCATAAAATATAACAGTTGAAAGCAGTTCATGATAGAAATCTTAGCCTCTAAACAGTCTTTAGCCATAGTCAGGCTATTTCTCTTTTCCAGATTATTGATGAAATATTTAAGTGCAAATAAACAATATATTAACTATGAAAAAATTCCCCTGGCATATTACAAAGCCATCACTTTCCCTTAATATTTAGAAAAATATTTGCGTCCAGAACAAGGAAATATATACTATATAAGATGCTGCAATAAACATAAAGTATTTAGACATGCAACAGCTAACATTTATTAGAGATCATTTACATTTTAAAAAATACTTCAGTAAGGTTTGATTAAGCATATTAATATTTTTGAGAAATGATCTGCTATAGACTAACTTATCAATAGATGGTAAGAAGCTTTCAATAGATTAAGCCATTGATGGAACTAGAAAGAGAATCCACATATTCAAGGACCACGAATGTGAGATCATTCTACTTTTCTGTACATGTTTGTTTTTCTCTCCACCCACTTATTCTTTCAAGCTGAAATATGACATGCTACATGTGTTGATTATTGCACTTCATTCTTGCCCATCTTAACGTGCTAATATTTTAACTGTGTGGCAGTGCTTGTGCTAAGGTGTAAACACAAATTACCAGTGTATTCCAGTACATAATGCCTTTGCCTTACATGATCCCATGGCCCAGAATTTATATACTTTATAATAAAAAAAAAAATCTAGTTCAATTATTTTGCCATTTTATAAAGATACTCATAGTTAATATCAACTACATATTATTTGTGATTATTTGGGCTTGTTTTGCTCATACAAGCTTAAAGAAATAAAGAGCGTTATAGCCTTATTCCCACCTCCCCAGTTCCTAGGGGAACATTTGTGGAGAGAGGAGTCCTCACTTGCCTTCCTTAATTTTGCCCTAAAAGCAGATTTTATCACCAGGGGAGGCACATGGAGCAGCCCACCCCTGGGAGTGACCCTCCGGGTTTTTCATGGCTTCCACAAGTACTACTTGCCTTTGCCCACATTTTTGCTCCTTTGAGAGATTCCTGGACCAGAATGGGGCAGGGGTGGGGGAAAGGAGGGAGTGCCTCCACCAAATAAGGGCACCAACACTTCCCAGCCTTGCTTCTGCCTAACCCCAGCACAGAGATATATTTTAGATATCCCCAGAACGTTAAAGTGAAGACAGAAGCCGGCCCCATACAGGTGGCAATGGAAACAGGTGAGTGGATAAACACCCCAAGGTGGTGATGACGAAGGGAGAAGGGAGGTTTCCTCACTCTAATTAGGAACAGCCAATGCTAAGCATTCACACACAACCAGAAGTGTGCACACAGATGCACACCCACAGATACCTGTACCTCCTCCCTCTTTCCCCCACCCTTACTCATACAAGCTGGCTGGCTCCATTAGACCACCACACACCCAGACTGATGAAAAAACTTGTGAGTCTAATCACCATAGCTCTAGAGTGGGCAGCTGCTACAGTGGGAAAGGACCAGCATCTCTGGTTCCCCTGGTGTTGGGGGGTCATGATGGGTTGTGCATATCAGGGCAGGTCCAATTCTGCTATGGTGTGTGTTATACCAGACAAATTCTCTTTTATGTTCAGGCTTACTCATTCTACACCAGCAGCCAGCATACACAAAAATTAATACTTATAGGAGTAAGCCTATATAAACAGGTACACACTCAGATCCATACTTCATTATGCCTACCCACACTGTCATAGACACAAACATGGATTCACATTCACACCCATGCATTCTTTCTTCCAGGAAAGCCTCCCCCTCCCCCATCCCTTTGCGTTTTCTAAGACCTCCCTGGCACAGATGGCCCCTCCTTCTGTGCTCCATAAACACTCCTTTCATGTCTCCCTTAGAGACTACATATTGTGTACCGTGATTCTTGGTTCTTGGTTACCACACTGGTCTCTCCCTAGGCTATGATGCTTCCAGGGGAGGTCTGTAGTTTATATCCCCAGCACTAGTGTCTGAGCTTGACACGTTATAGGTACTCAGTTCATTCATGCTGTGACTCCTTATGTACAGAGGTACCCTGGATATTTGTAACATGGAAACTCTTCCACCAAAGGACACCCATGGTTCAGTTCTATCAGTTTGCTTTCTTATAAAAATGAGAATAATAATACTTGACTTCTCATTTCACAGGCTTGCTATGAGACCCAATGTATTTGAAAATATTTCATAAAATACTAAGCACCATACAAATTATGATACTATAGACTATAAGAGTAATATTAAATAATATTATTAAATGAATGGGGAGGTGATAAGTAGTGGCTTAAAAAGTCAGACTTTGTGGCTCTGTCGTATACTACCTGTGTGAATTTAGTTTTAAGTTGCTTAAACTTTTTGGACCTTAGTTTTCTAATCTGTAAAATGGGAATAATCAAAGTATGCTATGTAATGTTGTTACGTCATATTTTTTTTTTCTGAAGGTGAACAAGATAATCTACGTAAAGTGCTTAAACTAATGCCTAGAACTCATGTTCAGTAAGTATCGGCTATCATTATTACTGTTATTATTCAGTATAAATACATATTGAGGACCAGATATAGACTGACATAGAAAAATAAACATATCCAGATATACTCATCCACGTGTGTGTGTGTGTGTGTGTGTGTGTGTGTGTGTGTGTCTATAGCTCTGGTGGCCAAACTACAATGAGCATTTTCCATGTGTCAGACCTAGGTACAGTGACTCTGCTCATATAAACTTATTTAACCTTCACCACAAACCTATGAGGTAGATAGGTACTGTTGTCCCAATTTTGTGTATAAGAAAACTAGGACATGGAATAGATGGCAATCTACTCAAGGTCATATAGCTAATAAATTATGGAGCTAAGATAGAGATTCAGGTGGTCTAAATTCAAAAACGACACTCTCAAACACAAAGTACTACGTTTCTGTGGTCATTGTATCATACACAGAT
Source organism: Theropithecus gelada (assembly GCF_003255815.1). Taxonomy (NCBI): domain Eukaryota; kingdom Metazoa; phylum Chordata; class Mammalia; order Primates; family Cercopithecidae; genus Theropithecus; species Theropithecus gelada. The sequence goes on from NC_037668.1 coordinate 8,062,682, forward strand.
ATACTCACACAGAACTATTCACCAAAATGCATATGGCAAGGGAGAAACATACATACACACAAAACTTAGATAAATTGCCACCTTTGCATTCAGGGGTGGTTAGTGAGTGATATGGTTTGGCTGTGTGTCCATCCAAATCTTAACTGGAATTGTATTTCTCATAATTCCCAGGTGGGAGGTAATTGAATGCTATTCTCGTGATAAAGAGTAAGTTATCACGAGATCTGATGGTTTTGTAGGGGGCTTCCCCTTTTGCTCAGCTCTCATTCTCTCTCCTGCTGCCCTGTGAAGAAGGACATGTTTGCTTCCCCTTTCATCGTGATTATAAGTTTCCTGAGGCCTCCTTAGCCCTGAGGAACTGTGAGTCAATTAAACATCTTTCCTTTATAAATTACCCAGTCTCGGCCGGGCGCGGTGGCTCAAGCCTGTAATCCCAGCACTTTGGGAGGCCGAGACGGGCGGATCACGAGGTCAGGAGATCGAGACCATCCTGGCTAACACAGTGAAACCTCGTCTCTACTAAAAATACAAAAACTTAGCCGGGCGAGGTGGCAGGCGCCTGTAGTCCCAGCTACTCGGGAGGCTGAGGCAGGAGAATGGCGTGAACCCGGGAGGCGGAGCTTGCAGTGAGCTGAGATCCGGCCACTGCACTCCAGCCTGGGCGACAGCGCGAGACTCCGTCTCAAAAAATAAATAAATAAATAAATAAATAAATAAATAAATAAATAACCCAGTCTCAGGTATGTTCTTACATCAGCTTGAGAATGGACTAATACGGTATCAGTGTAGTTTAAATACTTACTGCTCATCTAGTACTTTGCCAGATACTGTTGGACTACAGAGGCTTTATATTATTTGTTAATTTCATTAGACAGCTGTTTCCAGTCTATTTTTTAAAATTTTGTACCCCATAGATAAAAATTTGGGGCATACATATTGAGTATATGTATATACCCAATTATAACTATATAATATACTAGTACAGTAGTACATGTATAAGCTTTGTACATGTACTACTTTGTACATGTACTAGTGTATCATATACTTGTAACGATACACAAAAAGATATATGTAAAGATATGATAAAAATAATATTTATTTTTAAATTTATAAATATTTATCAATATATTTATAAATTTAAATATTTATATTTATAAATATATGATAAACAAAAATAATATTTGTAAAATAATTAATTTTATTTATTAACAGCACAAAAACCAATTAACAGCATAAGGTATTATTGATAATGTAGAACTTCTGAGAGCAATAAGCTTAATTTTGTGAGACTCATTATTTAACCCGTTGAGATAATGATTTGATCATCTGGTTTTAAGCTCAATTTATTTAGAATCTGGTTTTTGGCTGATATAGCAGAAAAAGATGTAATACAAAAATTCAGATGTTATCACAAAATATGATAAGCATGTGAAGTGATGGATATGTGAATTAGCTTGATTTAATCATTCCACAATGTAAACATATATCGACACATCATATTGTACATCATAAATGTATACAATTTTTGTCTGTCAATTTTAAAAACAAATAAGAAAAAGTGGAAACAACCCAAAGGTCCACCAACTGATGGATGGATAAACAGAATGTGATATAACCATACAATAGACTACTATTCGGCAAGAAAAAGAAACAAAGTACTAGTACGTGAGACAACATGGATGAACCTCAATAACATTATGCTGAGTGAAAGAAGCCAGACACAAAGACCACATATTGCATGACTCCATTCATATGGAAAGGTGCAAAATAAGCAAATCTATAGAAACAGAGAGTAGATTAATGGCTGTACACAGATAAGATGGGGTAAAGAAAGGGGCCAGGGAGTGACTGCTAATCAGCACAGAGTTTCATCTTGGGATGATGGAAATATTCTAAAATTAGATTTTGGTGATGATTTCACAACTCTGTAAATATACTAAAAAACATTGAGCTGTATACCTTAACTATGGTATGTTAAGTGTATCTCAATAAAGCTATTAGAAAACTCAGAAGACATATCACGTGATATGTATATCACTGTAGTGGGTAAAGGGCATGATGTCTTTTCTCACCCATCATAATGGTCACAGCTGACACTCCTTTAACAAAAGACAGGTTAACATGAAAACACAACATATTTATGTAATCAGAGTTTTACACGACACAGGAGTCTTCAGAATGAAGACCCAAAGATCCAAAGGAAAACTGTCCATTTTTATGCCTAGATTTGATGCAGAGTGGATAGCCGTGCAGAAAGGTGACTGGACAAAAAGGGAGTGGTCTTACAGCAACAGACTGAATGAGGAAACCCAGGAAAGCCTGCGTGTTAAGATTCTTCTTGGCCTCTCTGTGTGGCATTCCTTTTTCCAGGGATAGGGCAAGACCCCTTCTAGAATGAGGGTCTCATAGTCTACTTGCAGACAGAGTAGGTCAGAGAATTTCTTTATGGCCAGCTCTTATACAAAAAAAATGGGAGAATGTTAGAATACTATTTCTAGGTTGTATGGCTGGCTTTGGAGAGACGGGTTCTAGTTTCTATGATCCACCTTGGGGAAGGGAAATTCTAGTTTCTATGGCTTGCCTTTGGGGGAGAAAAGGGAGCAAGGAGAAAGGTGGGCATGAGAAGTTCAGAGAGAGACTTGCTTTTAAGGGATTTTCAATCACCTTTTGTTCAAAGTACTTAGGATGCCAAAGTGCCATACTCTGAGTTATTTTCTGAGCCCCAACAATTCCTATTTTCACTGTATTACTCTATTTATTATTCTATCTAGTAAATATTTTTCTTATTGTCATTGATTATATCTTAAATGGTAAGGGCTTTTATAATTTTTTATTTGTTTGCTTTCTTTAAAGGAATAGAAGAGACTACCACCAGTTGTAGTAGTACTTTTGAAAACTTGCCATCTATGTGACCTGAACCGTGGTGGGAGTCAACACAATCAGAGGTTAAAGATAGACAACGGTATCCCTAGTTTGCTCTGTATTAATCTATGGTCCACTGCTTGTGCTGGTGAGCTGATATCTGTGGTGGATAACCATTCCCAACTTTTAAAAATTAAAACTTTAAAAAATAAATTTATTTTATATAAGCCAATATTATCTCATTAGTAATAATTACAGGGGACAAAATAGAAACTCTTTTGTGACAAAAATATTTTAGTATCGATATAAACACCATAAGTGATAGGACATAATTTGAGAGCTATTTATTTTCACTAAACATATATTAATAAAAGAATATTTCCAATCCCCCAATCCATTCAGACATATACACATTGTTGTGGTAGATCATTTATTTTCTTATGAAACAGTAAAGTATGTGCTATAAGAAAAAAATCAAAAGTCTAACAGAAGTTAATCACTGATTGTGTTAACTAAATTATCATTCTCATTTTTCTTTCTTATCTATGAAATTTTCCAAAGTTTTATTGAAATTTGGACAGTAAGTCTCTTTCTAATGTGAATTAGTTTTTCTTTTAACAATGTGTTTAAAATGCATAAAACTTTTGATTTAGAAAAATTTTTAACAACCTAGAAATCTATGCTTCCAAGTGTTTCAAGTGTTCAGATATAATAAATTTTAACATTTGCATTATTTGGGGTAGCAAAAATCACATAACAATGGAAAAATTTCTAAATTAGATCTCTTCAAAATGCCTACACCATTGTACAATGTTTTTTAAAGTTATCATTTAATTCATTTAAAAATATGCACATAAAGAGACACATTGCGTGTGCATTCTTTTTTTTTTAATCTGCTGGTAGCATACCATTGACATTGTCATAAAAAATAACTTTGGAACACTTATCTTAAATTTGAGCAACTCTTTAAGTACTCTTTACGTACTTTACCACTTGCCAAACAGCATTTTTCATTGTGGAACACTAGAATTTTATGTTATTTTCCCGTTTCATTTATTGCAAAGATTCTATAATATTTTGAAAGACTCGTATTTCTTTTTTTTTTTTTTTTTTTTTTTTTTTTTTTTTTTTTTTTTTTTTTTTGAGACGGAGTCTCGCTCTGTCTCCCGGGCTGGAGTTGCAGTGGCCGGATCTCAGCTCACTGCAAGCTCCGCCTCCCGGGTTCACGCCATTCTCCTGCCTCAGCCTCCCGAGTAGCTGGGACTACAGGCGCCGCCACCTCGCCCGGCTAGTTTTTTGTATTTTTTAGTAGAGACGGGGTTTCACCATGTTCACCAGGATGGTCTCGATCTCCTGACCTCGTGATCCACCCGTCTCGGCCTCCCAAAGTGCTGGGATTACAGGCTTGAGCCACCGCGCCCGGCCGAAAGACTCGTATTTCTAAAACTAACTACATGGGTACATCTTGTATACTTTGGCTTCAAATTATGCATATTTCTTGCATAGCAATTACTTAGTGAATAAATTTTGTTTGTGATGGTCTCTCTGACTCCAGGCTGTTTATATATATTTGAGTTAAAGCAGCCTTTTCCTCAGTGGTTACACTTCCATAATTTTTCCATAAATTATTCTTTCTATTAAAGATCCTTTCAGTTGTGAATGTATCTGCTCCCATACGCTTTTCCATTTATACCCCCTTAAAAAGAGTTCTTTATGTATTTCAGAAGATTCTGAGATAGAATCCGTAAAGTACCACATGCTCAAACACGTTAGAAATAGCTGCTGTTTTTTAATCCACATAAACAACAAACTGACATAATTACAACACTGCATAAATTGATCTAATACTTATTTCTTCAAAATTTCAGGAATGTTCAGAAATGTTTCCCAAGTGTCCATCAATGGAATTTGTCAATATGAGAAAGGATTTTAGTTTATCACTCTACTGGGTTCTGAGTATTATTTCAGTTATTTCCCCAACAGTTTGGCTTTTGCTATAAAATAAGAAACTTTAAAAGATGTTTCTAAATGTTTATCTTTATATTTAGTGAAATGTTTAAAAGTACTGGCTTGAGTGTGCTATGATTTTAAACATCACTGAAAAATTTGAGAGATTTGCTTTCCTATTTTGGGTGCCTAATTTTTAAAATCAGTTTGCTGAAGTATAATTTATATACAGTAAAACTCATCCTTCAAGAGATGTCCTGTTTTACAAATTTCACAAACGTATACACTCATGTAAACAACACACTCAAAATATAGAACATTTCCATTCCCCTGAAAAGTTTCCTGTACCTTTTAGTAGCCAATCCTTTTATCTATATCCAACCTCAGACAACCACAGGTCTGATTTCTGTTCCTATAGTTTTGCCTTTTCCAGAATGTCATAAAAATAGAATTGCTTAGTATAGAAAGTATAGACTTTCAAGCCTGGTTTCTTTTACTTAGTACAAAGTTTTTTTTACTATTCATCCATGTTGTCGCATGTATCAGTACTTTATTATTTTTTATTACTGAGTAGTATTCCATCGTATAGATGTAGCACAGTTTGTTTATCCATTCACAAACTAATAGACATTTGGGCGGTTTCTAGTTTTTGGATATTAAGAATACAGCTAATAAATTTGGTATAACAGTCCTTATACAGGTATTATGAGGGCACGTGCATTCAATTCTCCTGGGTAAATAACCAAGAATAAAATTGTTGGGTTGTATGGTGAGTGTATGTTTCCTAAGCCCATAGGAAACCACTGATCTACTTTCTGTCACTAGACATTATTTTGTGTTTTTAGAATTTTATATATTGACCATACAATATGCTTTGGCTTTGTCTGCCTTTTTTTAGTCAGTTGTTATGTTGAAATTCATCCATGTTGTTATATATTAGTTAGCTGTTCCTTTTTATTGCTAAGTAGTATTCATTTATCCTTCCCAGAACTCTTCATTCGATTGTTTAGATCCAAATTTCTATCTGGTAACGTAATCCTTCTGCCTGAAGAACTTTAACAATTATTACAAAGCAAGTAAGCTGTTACTGAATTTTCTCACCTATTGTTTTTATGAAAGTGTCTTTGCTTTCATTTTCAAAAAATTTTCTTTGTGTGTAGAACTCTAAGTTGACAGTTATTTTTATTTTTTCCTTCAGTGCTTTAAAAATGTCACTTCGTTTCTTTTTTGGCTTGTATGGTTTCTGATGAAAAGTCTACACCAAGTATTCTTTTCGTTTTGCTGTATATAATGTGTTCCCCATCATTTTTCCCCAGCTGCCTTCAAAATTTTCTGTTTATTTTAGATTTTTAGCAGGTTGATTATGATGTATCTAAGTATATGTAAGGTTTTCTTTGTTTGTTTGGCGTATATCCTTTTGGGGTTGTTTGAGCTTGGATCTGTGATTTACTGTCATTCACTATTTTTGGACAATTCTTGGCCATTCATTATGTCTCCAAATATCTCTTCTTCCCCATTTTCTTTCTCTTATCCTTCTGGGACTCCAATTGTATGTACATTATTATGTTTGATATGAATGCCCTATTCTGATTTTATTCTCCCACTCTTCTTCTTTCTTTTTGTATTTTTGTTTGGGTAATTTCTGTTGACAGATCTTCAAGTTAACTGATTCTTTCCAGCTGGGTTCATACGTCTACTAAGGAGTATGTTGAAAGCATTTTTTATCTCCACTGTTAGTTTTGTTTTTGTTTGTTTATTTGTTTGTTTGTTTGTTTTTTGAGATGGAGTTTCATTCTTGTTGCCCAGGAGGGAGTGCAATGGCGCAATTGGCTCACTGCAACCTCTACCTCCTGGGTTCAAGCACCTGTGCCTCAGCCTCCCAGGTAGCTGGTATTACAGTCACCCGCCACCACACCAAGCTAATTTTGTATTTTTAGTTGAGAAGGGGTTTCACCATGTTGGCCAGGCTGGTCTTGAACTCCTGACCTCAGATGATCCTCCTGCCTCGGCCTCCCAAAGTGCTGAGATTACAGGCATGAGCCACCGTGCCTAGCCAATATTAGGTTTTTAATTTCTAGCAATACCCAGATGTTGAAACTAGCATACAGGAACTTTACAATAACTATGATTAATATGTGAAAGGATATAGTAAAAAAGGCAGCATGTATAAAAGATGGAGAATTTCAGATGAAAGATGTCTTCTTCTGAAAAAGATGGGAGAAATTCCCTATCTTTTATACATGCTTCTTCTCTGAAAAAGATGGGAGAAATTCCTTACCTTTTATACATGTTTCTTCTTCTCAAAAAGATGGGAGAAATTCCCCATCTTTTATAAATGCTACCTTTTCTACTATATCCTTTCACATATTAATCATAGTTATTGTAAAGTTCCTGTATGCTAGTTTCAACATCTGGGTATTGGATGTTGACATCATTGTTTCTTGATAGTAGGTAGTGTATATGTGTGTGTGTGTGTGTGTGCGCGCACACACGCGTGTGTGTGATGTAATTTTTGAGCAAATGCCAGACCTTGCATGAATAGTAGAGAATGGGGTAAATATTGTTAACAGTGGAAAATGAGAATGACTCTTCTTTTGTAAGGCCATTAATGTGGAGAATTGACTCAATCTGTCAGGAGTTGAGCTGGGTTTAGGTTTTGTTGTTGCTATGGTTACCATGATCGCACCACAGGCTCCTAATTCTTCCATTGGTGGGCTGCCTTTGCCTTGTGCTTAGAGTGGACACTGATATGCCAGAGTCTTCTCTCAGGTTTATTGCTCTACCATCAGCTTTCAGCTTTCCTGAATGCCTGTACCACAGGGAAGATCTTTCACCACGGATTTTCCCCATCCCCAGTCTTAGATTACTTTTGCTTGTTACTTTTTGCCAGGTTTGTGTTCAGGGTAAATGGATTTATCTGTTGTTCTACTCCAGTCTATGTCTTAGGGAAGGCCTCTGAAATTGGGCCTCTCTCTGCATTCCTGCTGCTCCGTCTTGTGGCAGCCAAATTCTGCTTTGTATTAATAATAGTTGATCTTGAACAAGAGTTTTCTTCACCTTTCCTAGTGGTAGAAAACCTCTGCCTTATATCAGTTTGAGATGTTAGGTCCAAGATAATTTTGTGCGTCTCCCCAGAGATAGCCTTTTCTTATACCCCTAACCCCTCTCCATAATGCATCTTTTCCTGGGCTTTAGGCAACAGTCTTTGCTGCCACTCTTCCAGAAGTTTAAAGCTTTTGCTTCACATGAGAAAAGAGTCTGGGGAGGGAAGTGTATGGTGTTTTGTGTCTGGCCACAAAGACCTACCAGTTACTTTCTGTATACCTGCTACACCCATAGTCTTTTCTTCCTGATTTAATTGATACACAATAACTGTACATATTCATGGGGTACATGTGATACTTTGATACATGCATATAATGTGTAATGATCAAGTCAGGGTGTTTAGAATATCCATCACTTCAAATATTTATCATTTCTTTGTGTTGGTAACATTTCAAATCTTCTCTGCCAGATGTTTTGAAATAGGCAATAAGTTATTAGTAACTATAGTCGCCCTACTGTGCTATCAAATGCTAGCACTTATTCCTTCTCTCTAACTGTATGTTTTTATCCATCAACCAACCTCTTTTCATACCTCTACCTTTTCCCAGCCTCTGGTAACCATCATTCTAATCTCTACCTCCATGAGATCAACTCTTAGTTCCCACATATGCAGTGAGAACATGCAATAACTGTCTTTCTGTGCCTGGTTTGTTTCTCTTAACATAATGTCCTCCAGTTCCATCCATGTTACCGCAAATTACAAGCTTTTATTCTTTTTGTGGTTGGATAGTATTCCATTGTATATATATACCGCATTTTCTTTATTTATTCATGGACACTTAGGATGATTCCATATCTTAGCTATTCTGAATAGTGCTGAAATAAACATGGAGGTGCAGGTATTCGTTTGATATACTGATTTCTTTTCTTTTGAATACATTCCCAGTAGTGGCATTACTGGATCATATTGTAGTTCAATTTTTAATATTTTGAGAAACCTCCGTGCTGTTTTCCATAATGGCTGTACTAATTGACATTTTTACCAACAGCGTATAAGATTCCCTTTTTTCCACATCATCACCAGTACTTGTTATTTTTTGTCTTTTTTACAATAACCGCTCTAACTGGGGTGAGATGATATCTAATTGTGGTTTTGATTTGCATTTCCCTAATGATTAGCAACGTTGAACATTTTTTCACATGCCTGTAGGCCATTTGTATTTCTTCTTATGAGAAATGTCTATTCACACCTGTTGCCTGCTTTTTAATGAGAGTACTGGCTTTTGTTTTGTTTTGTTTTGTTGCTGTTGAGTTGTTTGAGTTCCTTGTATATTCTGGATATCAGTTCCTTGTCAGATGAATAGTTTGCAAATATTTTCTCCCATTGTACAGATTGTCTCTTTATCAATTGTTTCCTTTGCAGTGCAGAACGTTTTTAGCTTAATATAGTCTTATTTGTCTATTTTTGTTTTTGTTGCCTGTGCTTTTAAAGTCTTACTTACAGCAGGGCATAGTGGCTCATGCCTGTTATCTTAGTGGCTCAGGAGCCTGAAGTGGGAAGATCACTTGAGGACAGGAGTTTGAGACCAGCTTGTACAACATAGTGAGACCCTGTCTCTAAAAAAATAAAAAGAATTAGCTGAGCATGGTGGTGTACACCTGTAGTCTCATCTACTCAGGAGTCTGAGGTGGAAGGATCACCTGAGTCCAGGAACTTAAGGCTGCAGTGAGCCATGATCATGCCACTGCACTCCAGCCTGGACAACAGAGGAGACCTCAGGTTTAAAAAATTAAAAAAATTTAAAAATAAACGCTCATCCATAAAATCTTCACCTAGTTCAATGTCCTATAGAATTTCCCCTGTTTTTTCTTTCGGATCTTATCTTTAAGTCTTTAATCCATTTTAAGTTGACTTTTGTATATGGTGAGAGATAGGGTCTAGTTTCATCCTTCTGCATATGGATATCCAGTTTCCCCAGCATCATTTATTGAAGAAGGTGTTCTTTCCCCAGTGTATGTTCTTGGCACATTAATCAAAAATCAATTGGCTGTAAATATGTGGATTTATTTCTGGGTTCTCTGTTCTGTTCCATTGGCCTATGTATTGATTTTTATACTAATACTTTGCTGTTTGGGTTACTATAGCTTTGTAGTATATTTTGAAGTAAGGTAATATGATGCTTCCAGCTTTGTTCTTTTTGCTTAGGATTGCTTTGGCTATTAGAGGTCTTTTGTTTTTAGAATTTTAGAATTTTAGAATTCTTTTCTATGTATGTGAAGAATGTCACTGGTATTTTGATAGGGAATGCATTAAATCTATAGATTGTTTTAGGTAATATGTCCATTTTAACAATAGTAATTCTTCTGATCTAGGAGCATGGGATGTCTTTCCATTTGTTTGTTCAATCTCTTTCATCAGTGGTTTTTGTTGTAGAGGTCTTTCATATCCTTCATTAAATTCATTCCTAGGTATTTTAGTTTTTGCAGCTATTGTAAGTGGGTTTGCTTTTTTGATTTCTTTTTTTGCTAGCTTGTTATTGGTGTATAGAAACACTACTGATTTTTGTATGTTGATTTTGTATCCTACAACTTTACTGAATCTGTTTATCAGTTCTAAGAGATTTTTGGTGGAGTCTTCAGGTTTTTCGTGATATAAGATTATGTCATTTGCAAAGGAAGATAATTTGACTTCCTCTTTTCTAACTTAGATGCCTTTTATTTTTCTGTTTTTTGATTGGTTTGACTAGGACTTCCAGTACTATGCTGAATAAGAATGGTGAAAGGTGGACATCCTTCTTTTGTTCCAGTTCTTAGAGAATAGGCTTTTAGCTTTTCCTCATTTAATATGATGTTAGCTGTGGGTTTGTCATATATGGCCTTATTGTGATGAAGTATGTTCCTTCAGTGCCTAATTGTTGAGAATTTTTAACCATGAAGACATGCTGAATTTTATAAAATGACTTTTTGCATCTATTGAGATGATCATATGGTTTTTGTCTTTTATTCTGTTGATCACGAGGTCAGGAGATGGAGACCATCCTGGCTAACACAGTGAAACCCTGTCTCTACTAAAAATACAAAAAATTAGCCGAGCCTGGTGGCAGGCACCTGTAGTTCCAGCTACTCGGGAGGCTGAGGCAGGAGAATGGCGTGAACCCGGGCGGCGGAGCTTGCAGTGAGCCAAGATCGTGCTACTGTGCTCCAGTCCAAGCGACAGAGACTCCGTCTCAAAAAAATAAAAAATAAAAACTACATTAAAACCCTTTGTTGGAATGCTTTACACTTTACACAAAACAGAAACGAAAATAACCTGTTATACAATTAATCACAAATACAGTCCTCCTCAAGTTTTTTGCCCATACACATGAGTATTTGTCTCAAACACGTCTTCTTTATAGCAGCTAGACCCTGCCACCACTATGCTTGGCTGAGTTCACAAATCTGTTGTAACCTGTAGCTTCCCTGTCACTTCTCTGCCGCTCCTGTCCTGCTAAGATTTGTTTCCTGGCAGTAATTAAAATCTTCCGCCTCTGCCATAGCTGCTGCTGCTACTGGAACCACCATAGCCAACTTGGTTTCACGGTTTGGCAAAGTATTGGCCTCCACCACCATAGGGGCCAGAGCTTCCGCCTCCAAAGTCTCCTCCCTTCATGGATCCAAAATTTGAAGAATGATTGTTGTAATTGCCAAAATCATTATAGCTTCCACCACCTTCAAAATTGCTTCCATCATTACCAAATCCATTACAGCCATCCCCACTGCTGCCACCACAACCACTGAAGTTTCCTCCGTGACCAAAGTCGTCATTCCAAAAACCACCTCCATGACCACCACCAAAGTTTCCAGAATCACTTCAACCTCTTTGGCTGAATGAAACACTAGCCATCTCTTGCTTTGACAGAGCTTTCCGAACTTCACAGTTGTGGCCAGTATTTCTGAATGACAGTGTTATCTACGGAGTCATGGTCGTCAAAGGTTACAAAGGCAAAGCCCCTTATCTTGCCACTGCCTCAGTCAGTCATTATTTCAATCACTTCCATTTTTCCACACTGTTCAAAATAATCTCTTAGGCGATGTTCTTCAGTGTGTTCTTTAATGCCACGAACCAATACCTTTTTCACAGTTAAGTGGGCACCTGGTCTTTGAGAATCTTCTCTTGAGACAGCTCTCTTTGGTTCCACAACTCTTCCATCCACCTTGTGTGGCCTCACATTCATGGCTACATCCACCTCCTCCACAGTGGCATATGTGACAAACCCAAAGCCCCTGGAGCGCTTGGTGTTTGGATCTTTCATTAACACTTGGCCCTTGAATTTCCCATTGCTCAAAATGGCTCCTCAGGCTCTGGTTGGTTGTTTCAAAGCTCAACCCTCCAATGAAGAGTTTCCTCAGCTGTTAGGACTCGTTAGGAGACTCTGACTTAGACATGACAGCAGGGGAATAAGAGACTTTAACAATGCTTCCTCCGCGGCATCCATGGGCAGAAAGGACATGTTTCCATTTTCATTTGCCTCACAAAATTTTTATATTTCCTTCTGAATATCTTTATTGACCTAATTGTTAGGAGCATGTTGTTTAATTTCCATGTATCTGTGCAGTTTCCAGAGTTCCTCTTGTTACTGATTTTCAGTTTTTTTTCCATTGTGGGCTGAGAAGATACTTGTTAGGATTCTGATTTTTAAAACTTTGTTAAGACTTGTCTTGTGGGCCGGGCGCGGTGGCTCAAGCCTGTAATCCCAGCACTTTGGGAGGCCGAGACGGGCGGATCACGAGGTCAGGAGATCGAGACCATCCTGGCTAACATAGCGAAACCCTGTCTCTACTAAAAAATACAAAAAACTAGCCAGGCGAGGTGGCGGGCGCCTGTAGTCCCAGCTACTCGGGAGCCTGAGGCAGGAGAATGGTGTAAACCCGGGAGGCGGAGTTTGCAGTGAGCTGAGATCCTGCCACTGCACTCCAGCGTGGGCGACAGACCGAGACTCCGTCTCAAAAAAAAAAAAAAAAGACTATCCTGGCTAACACGGTGAAACCCCGTCTCTACTAAAAAATACAAAAAAAAACTAGCCGGGCGAGGTGGCGGGCGCCTGTAGTCACAGCTACTCGGGAGGCTGAGGCAGGAGAATGGCGTGAACCCGGGAGGCGGAGCGTGCAGTGAGCCGAGATCCGGCCACGGCACTCCAGCCCAGGCAACAGAGCGAGACTCCGTCTCAAAAAAAAAAAAAAAAAAAAAAAAAAAAGACTTGTCTTGTGGTCTAATATATGGTCTATCCTGGAGAATGTTCCATGTGTTGATGAGTAGGATGTGCATTCTGCAGCTGTTGGATGAAATGTCTTGTAAATGCCTGTTAGGTTCAGTTAGTCTCTAGTGCAGATTGAGTATGATGTTTCTCTGCTGCTTTTCTGTCTAGATCTGTGCAATGATGAAAGTGAGATGTTGAAGTCCCCAACTATTAGTATATTGGAGTCTCTCTCTTTAGCTCTAACAATATTGGTTTTATATACCTGGGTACTCCAGTGTTAGGTACATATATATTTACAATTGTTATATCCTCTTGCTTAATTGATCCCTTTATCATTTTATAATGACCTTTTTTGTCCCTTTTTATGTTTTTTGACTTTAAGTCTATTTTGTCTGATATAAGTATAGCTACAGAAGCATGTTTTTGGCTTCTGTTTGTGTGGAATAATTTTGTCTATTCCTTTTCTTTCAATCTATGTGTGTCTTTACATGTGAAGTAAGTTTTTTAGGCAGCATATAGTTGTGTCTTTTTTTGTTTTTTGATCTATGCAGCCAGTCTATAGCTCTTAATTGAGGAATTTAAGCTGTTTACATTGAAGATAGTTTTTGATAGGTGAGGACATGTTATTGTCATCTTGTGCATTGTTTTCTGATTGCTTTGTATTTTTTGTTTTATTGTTTACTTCTACAATTTGGTCTGTTTTATAGTAATATCAGTTGACTCCTTTTTTTCTCATTTGTGTGTCTGCTTTATCAATGAGTTTTATTTTTTGTGTGTTTTCATATATATGTAGATGTAGTTCTTTTGCTTCCAGATGTAGGACTTCCTTAAGCTCCTCAGCATTTATTTTGTTGAATTTGTCATTCAAATCATGAATTCTTTCCTTGATTTCTGTGTATTGTTCATTTGGGTTGTCCTATCTCACTGACTTTCTAAATGTCATTATTTTGAAATTTTTTCCAGGCATTTCATAGATTTCCTTTTCTTTGGGCTCTATTACTGGTAATTATAATGTTCCTTTGGAGGTGTCATGTTTTCTTGCTTTTTCATGTTTTTGTGTCCTTACCTTAATATCCACACATATATCGTAACAGTTGCTGCTTCCAATTTTGTCGATTGGCTTTTGCAGGGAAATACTTTTTCCTGTAGATGTCTCTATAGTATTGGTTGGGAAAGGCACTTTGGCATTGATTTTTGGTGGGTGTAGTAGTGTAGCCTTTGTATGATTTCTTCAGCTGTAATGAACTCATCAGTGGCATCTGTAAGTTCCTCAGTGGCTTAGGCTGCAGTTGTTAGTGGAGGCTGTGGTGACACTTTCCTGATGATGCTAATGACCAGATGGGCCAGTCCTCGAGCAACAGTGGTGATAGTGGTGGGGGTGTGCCGAGGATGCCAGTGCTCAGGTGCCAAGGTAATATATGTGGGCATCAGCACTGACAAGTTCAGGAGGGCAGAGCCTTGGGCCCCCAGATGTTGTGCATGGTGCCGGCAGTGGCAGATCCTGAAGGGTAGGTCCTCTGGTGCCCAGACAGTGTGTGTGATGTTGGTGGTGGTGGCAACAGCAGCAAGCCAACCCTCAGAGCACCAAGCAGTGCAAACAGGCACCAGCAGTGATGCTGGCAGGCTGGGTGTGCTGGATCACAGTCTCCTGGGTGGTGCATGTGGGCAGGAGCTGGTGGCAGCAATGTCAGTGTAGACAGGTAAATCCTCCTGCTTTTGGGAAGGAGGTGCATATGGGCACAAGCAGCACGTGGGGTGGGCCTGTCCTTATACTGCTAGACAGCGTTCACATACACTGGGGGCAGCACACAGGGTGGGCTTATCCCCAAAGCCCTGCACAGTGGGTGCAGGCCCACTCACTGTCTTTTTCATGAGCACTCAGTAGAATCCACAGATAGGAGTTTGTGAATGAGTATTAACTCCTTTAGTTGGTGCCCTCACTATTCTGGACTGGCACACTAACCCACACTTAGCCTTCGGAAATTCCTTTAAAATGTGACTGACTTCTTCTTCCCCACTTGTATTGTGGCCTACAGCTTTTTCTCATGTGGTTTGCTATAGATGAGAGAGTTTGTATCTTTTATCTATCTCTCTTTCAAGCTCAGATAACTCTATTTTCCTCAGCTTTCTGATTGGTTCAATAAAGTTATGATTTTGTTTTTTTCTGGACTTTTCTCATTGTTGTGATGAGAACAATAGTCTTTGCAGCTTTTTACATACAAAGCAGAAGTGAAAACTCATGCTTAATTGTTAAAATTTTTTATTATGATGATTACGTCGAACTATTACTAGGTGTATCTCAAGGTAAAAAATGTTCTTAGGTTGAGTTTCCTAATTAATTAGTATTCTAGATCATTTAAAATTTTGGACAAGTTCTTGTTAGATCTGTTTAGATAAACATTGTTTTCTACTGAAATATGGCTGAAATGTTCATTATTGAGTGGAGAGGATGTCAGCTGACACTTTCTTGGTTGCTTGTGCTTGCATTAGTAGTATTACCTTTAAGTGATGGTATCTTTAAATGAATTATTTTTTTAGGCCACTGGTCTCTTTTTGAGGGCTAATTTTCTTAAAGCTAGATAATAGCAAACCTCTTAACCAAGCACACTCAAACTGCAATACATCACAGTATACTGAAAGTGATTAAATGGCCGAGGTTTGTACTATCAACCCCCATGAGTTTGAGAACTCCCACTCTGCCTCGAAGATCCTTTTGTATCATACATGATATATGACTATATGACATAGATACCAACTGAGGGAATCAGGATCAATTCACATATTAAATATTTATAAAGCTTAATTTCTTTCCTTAGATAAAAAGTTTGCTAGAATATTAGAAATATTAGACTATTAGAAACAAAAATTAGAAATATTAGGAATTCAAATATTTTCTCACTTTAATAGATCTTCTTATGTACTCCCTGGCTTGCATATCCCCGACTTAAGCAATGCTGCACCTGTCTATCTGTTTCTATAGAGTAGAACTTCTGTCTCAATCGCTGTTTGTTCCTCCCTATGCCTTGTGTAGGCCTGATACTTTATACAAAGGCAATGCATACTTACTTGTCACATAAATGAACACATGGTCCCTGACATCAGGAAGCCTTGTCATTCACCAAATGGATTGGGTCAATTATGACGAACATGTGAAAAAAATAGAAACCTATCTAAGATAATATATTATAACTAAATTGTACCAGACTGATGACATCCATTTGATTTTTAAA
Source organism: Theropithecus gelada (assembly GCF_003255815.1). Classification (NCBI taxonomy): domain Eukaryota; kingdom Metazoa; phylum Chordata; class Mammalia; order Primates; family Cercopithecidae; genus Theropithecus; species Theropithecus gelada. The sequence continues at coordinate 8,079,006 of NC_037668.1, forward strand.
AAGGGAGTTAAATACAAATTGATGTCTTGGAGAAAAGTATATAGCAAAAGTCCACTTGGGCTGAGCCTTGACATTGGGGAGCATTGCGGTAGTCAGAGATAAAAAATGTCCTTTTCCATCAAAGAGAACAACACAAGCAAAGTAGAGCATGAGCAGGGTCTGGATGAGTTCAGATCATAAGGGGTGGGAGCAGCGGTCCCTGCAATTTGACCACACCAGCACCATGGGAGTTGGGAGGGCTGTGGAATTTATTCAGGCAGAGACACACTCACTGGCCCTAACTGTGATTGTCACTTCTGGTCTTCAGTGCCTTCTAGCTGGTTCAGCAGAAGCCAATGCACTGGGGCAGCCACAGAACCACAGAAGCCTAAGCAGAAACGGATATCACCATGACCTCTTCTCCCTCCATATCACTCCCTGCTGCATGTATTTGTCCTTGCTTAGCTTGCTTACCTTAAAAAACAAATATTTATTTAGTGATTAAAATGAGTCAAGTACTATACATGGCATCAAAGTTAATGAAGAATAAGATGTAATTCTTGCCTTTAAGGAACTGAGTCTTATGGGAGAGACATTGACATAGAGTGAATATTTAAAATGTCATGCACTAAGTACCAACATAGAGTTTACACAACACATTACAGGAGATCAGCGGAGGGATAAGTAATCCAGTTCTGGGGGAAAGGGAGATGGGATGAAGAGAAATTGTGCACTAGAGATAATTTATTAGAGAAAGGAACAAGAAAGCTGAGTCTTAAGGGTTGAGTAGGAGTTATTTAGGTAATGAGGGAATAAGGGAGCCACTTGAAGCAGAAGAAAAATAAATGTTACTAGATTAAAAAGTATTAATAAAAGGCAGATAGTAGAGAAAAATTAGTCTAGAGAATTAAGCAGGGACCTGTGCATTGAAGTATCTTTTAACAACACGTTAAAGCAACGGTAGTGATTTAGCTGAGAGATGATAGTGACATGAGTTAGGGTAAAGAAGAGGGGACAGATACAAAAATATAGCAATGGTGACAGCAGCACATGACTACTTGGATATGAAACCACATGAATCTGAAATCTCTACCTTGAAACAAGTTGGAAATAATCAAAAGAAGAAAAGATTTATAGGTAGATAATGCATTTGGTTTTGAGAATAATGAGTTTAAGGGACCAGTGGGACACCCAGGCGAAAGTTTCCATCAGGCAGTTGGACCACAAAGCCCGGATATTAGGTGAGTAGGCTGGGCTGGAAATAATCCTCAATACGTGTGTAATAACTGAAACCATGAGATGTGGATGAGATCATCTCCAGAACCGTGTGCACGGTTAAAAGCAGTAGGGCAAGTACAACTGGATAAATGAGCCATATTCCAGTGAGTGACCCAGGAATCCTGACAAGAGCCAAGGACATATCCCCGAAGGACCTGCAACATTTAAAATAGGCTCAGAGGACAAAAGTCCACAAAGAATCAGGAAAGGAAGTTTTGAGAAAAATAAAGAGGAGCAGGAGAGGGTGGGATCACAGAAGCCAAGAAGGTAAAACATTTTAAGAAGGAGGCAGTAGGCCAGACATGGTGGCTTGCACCTGTAATCCTACTCGGGAGGCCAAGGTGGGAGGATCATTTGAGCCCAGGAGTTCAAGGCTTCAGTGAGCCAAGATTGTACCACTGCACTCCAGCTTGGGTGACAAAGGGAGACTGTGTCTCTGAAAAAAAACAAAAACAAAAAGGAGGAGAGAGTGATCCTGGTGTCAAGTGTAGCAAAGAATTTCAGAAAGAGAAAGATGTTCCTTGGGTTCAGCAATGTCAAGGTGACCAGCAATCTCAGTGGTGGAAACAGGATCTGGACTCTCTCAGGTCCAGGTTGCCGAAAGGAAGAAGGATTCCCAACAACTCTCAGGCATTGCGGCTGCTCTGAGACTCAGGAGAAGGTTTGGCAGGAGAGTGGGAAGGAGAGGCAGGGCTGTGTCCAGACAGTGGGGCTGCTCCAGTGCGTTCCCCCTGCCCCATGGGAAGGGTGACCAGAGAGGACTGTGGTGACATTGAGGACGTCAGGGAGCAGTCAGGCTGGGAGCTGGACTAGCTGTCCACATGGAAACTGAAGTCACTAGAAAATGAGCAGGGAGACTGGGAGGCTGGTCAGTTTTCAATGTGTTTGGGGAGGGACAGGAAGTCAGTAAGTGATGGAGATGAGAGGGGAGGAAGATGGCAGAACACCATGACACCCACCTCAGAGAAGCCAGGATATTTACCTGAGAGTAGAAGAAAGTAGTCTGAAGCTGCCTTGGAAATGAAGACAGGTGAAGGTTTGGGGATGTGGAGAATAAGCAGCCTCCCTGAACGAGGGCCCCAGGGGAAGACCTCAATGTCCTCAGGGAAGAGACAGATTTCCCTTAAGGCCAGGAAAACTGGGACACGAACTTGCATATGCCTACCATGAGCAAGAATTTCTCAGGACACTCAGTGAGAAGGTCTGAGAAGAGGGACAGTGGAGGTCAAATATAAGAAGAGAAAGCACAGAGCAGTTTGGGAAGAGTGTGGGAGAGGCTGTAACAGGAAGATGGCTAGGAACTGAAGCTGGGGGCAGGATGCTGGGGTCAGTGGTCCAAGGGGCTCGGCTGGACAAAGAGCTGCTTTCGTGAGTGAGGAAGTGATCCGAGGTCCCTAAGATGAGATCAGAGGCCTCAACAAGACAGGGAGTGGGAGTCTGTGGCTGGGGAAGCTCCTCATGTGGGAAGCACAGGCTTCAGCTGCAGCCCCAGGGCCATAGGAACTGAGGCTATTGCAAGAGGCCAGGAGGTTGACTGCATGCTGCTATCCTAGCCCCCAAGCCTTCTCAGCCTCCATGGTGCCACACTGATTTTTCTTTTTACCTGTCCCCCAACCTTCTGTATATCCCCAACCTGGGGCCATGGCACTTTGTAGCACTGGCACTACCAAGGGAAAAACGAGTCTCTATGTAAGCCCATTTTCCAGATGATAGAAACTCAGTCTTCTGAGAACCAATTTCGTATTTTAAAACTTCTTGATAGAAATTGGCCAAGTTGGCCGGGCACAGTGTCTCATGCCTGTAATCTCAGCAGTTTGGGAGGTCGAGGCGGGTGGATCAATTTGAGGTGAGGAGTTCGAGACCAGCCTGGCCAACATGGTGAAACCCCGTCTCTATAAAAATAACAAAATTAGCTGGGTGGGGTAGTACATGCCTGTAGTCCTAGCTACTTGGGAGGCTGAGGTGGGAGTATTGTTTAAGCCTGAGAGGCGGAGGTTGAAGTGAGCCAAGATCATGCCACTGCACTCCAGCCTGGGTAATAAAGTGAGACTCTGTCTCAAAAAAAGAGAGAGAAAGAGAGAGAAAGAGGGAAGGAAGGAAGGAAGGAAGGAAGGAAGGAAGGAAGGAAGGAAGGAAGGAAGGAAGGAAGGAAGGAGGGAGGGAAGGAAGGAAGGAAGGAAGGAAGGGAGGTAGGGAGGGAGGGAGGGAGGGAGGGAGGGAAAGAAAGGAAGGAAGAAAGAAAGGAAGGAAGGAAGGAAGGAAAGAAAGAAAGAAAGAGAAAGAAAGAAGGAGAAAGCGGAAATGAAAATTTTTAAAAATCATCAATTCTGATAAAAAAATTGTAATAGGCATTGTTTGTGAAAAGGACAATTTTAAACACTATTTTTTTTTTCTTTTTGGTAATGATTAAGGGGCCTTGTGTCTGTTTTGAAAAGAGGTAGCGCATAACTAAGTGAATGATGGTGACTATGGTCATCATTATTGATGTCAATTACATGTCCTGTTATAATATGTTGATGCTCAGGGTCTTTTGAGACAGACTAGTAGCAGCCTGTATACTGTGGTTACTAAGCAGTCCCTAAAACTACCACTCTACTGGTTCTTGGTCCACTTTGTTGTTGTCGTCATTGTTCTGTTGCTTCCTTGACTGCACTCATCAATTCCCTGCGTAAGTAAGGGAGATCATCCCGGATAATCTGGGTAGACCTGATTCAATCACTTGAAAGGCCTTAAGAGTGAAACTGAGGCTTTCCTAAGAAGAAGAATTCTGTCTGTGAACAGCAGCTTCAGCTCACACCCTAGAGTTCCAGTCTGCCCTCCTGATGGCCTGCCCTGTGGATTTCTAACTTGCCTAGACAGCCCCTACAATATTGCAAGCCCATTTCTTGCAGTAAATCCTTTAGTGTACATGTCCTATTGACCTGTCTGGGTGAATCCTGACTGAAGTATTAGCCAGTCAAAACAATGTTTTCAAATAATAATAATAATAATGTTTTCTGCTTTCCAAAATGACTTAGTTTTTACCCAATCCCTTCAGTGTAATTATATTACTCATTTATAATTCAGTTAGGTTCATTTGTTAGTGTTTGGGTTCCATTTTGGCTTTCCCTATATCGTGACTGATTTTAATTATTTATCTAATTTTTGAGTATATTAAAAACATGGGTTTAAAGATCAGAACTAGACAAAAATGTATACCCAGAAAAGTCACTCAACTTTCTTCCCTTCTGCTTCATTCCCATCCCCTTATTCTGTCTACTCTATTTCCATCCACTTTCTGTAAGAAATCAGTTCCAATAGTTTCTGATATACACTTTCTCTATTTCTTTCATGTGACACAAATGAGCAGATATATGTATATTTCTTATGTTCCCTTACTTCTTACATAAAAGAGCATAATATAGATACCTTTTTCTTAACAATAAATCCTGGAAATCACTCTACCCCAGTTCATAGAGCTCCTCTTCATTCTTTTCTATAGTCGCATAGTACTCCATTATGCAGATGTCCCACAGTTTACTCAATCAGTCCCCGGTGAAGGGGTATTTAGATTGTTTCCAGTATCTTGCAATTATAAGCAATATCTTAAGCAATGTCAAGTTAAAAAAATAAAATGGTGCTCTCATTTCATACTTTTCTGGGTAGATTTATAAATCTTGAGGTCCGGAGAGGGAAAATGTTGAAAGGCATAGAAGACATTGGGGAATGGGCAGCAGTGTGCAATTCAAACTTAGTGATGGAAAACCCACACTTTGGGGAAAATCAGCCTACATTACAGTGGGTACAGCATGAAAAGAAAGGCAGATGAATTGGAATATATTCTCTTAGTCAGTGGTCCATCAGGAGGATATGTACTTCAAGGGAAGTACAAGTTAATCCTTTAGGGTTCAGAAAGAAAATATTCAGGCCAGGTGTGGTGGCTCATGCCTATAATCTTAGCACTTTTGGGAGGCCAAGGTCAGGAGTTCGAGACCAGGCTGGCCAACATGGTGAAACCCTGTCTCTACTAAAAACACAAGAATTAGCCAGGCATGGTGACATGTGTCTGTAATCCTAGCTACTTGGGAGCTTGTGTCAGGAGAATCGCTTGAACCTGGGAGGCAGAGGTTGCAGTGAGCCAAGATCGCTCAATTGCACTCCAGCCTGGGTGACAAGAGTGAAACTCCGTCTCAAAAAAAAAAAAAAAAAAAAGAAAAGAAAAAATAAAATATTCAAACTTTATTTTATGTTTAAGTTTTAGCTAAAAATGAGATGTGTTATGATTATTTAATACACAGGCTGACAGTGGTGACCTCACCGTACCAGTGTCTGTTGGTCACAAGCCATGGGTACACTCTGCAGCAAGGATGGGCTGACAGTGAAAACCTCATGTGTCATTTTGCTTTCAGTGAATTGCAATGTACCATAGTCTAAGTGCTATAGGATGTCACTGGTATGGCTGGATTCATTAAAGCAGACTTAAAACATAGAAGAATCTTTACAGTGCATTTTTAACGACATGAGGAGTGACTATGAACATCTTTTGTACCTCAGAGAAATTTGCTGGTAAGCGCATAGAAAATTACTTTGAAGAGCTGTTAACTTAGAGATGGAATTTAACATTCTTCTGTTACAAAAAAGGAAGTGCTCCGAAGTTACCAACCTTTCTCTAATAACATATGACATTAAGTAGTTCATAATCAAGCATATATTTTATATTTTCAAAAAACCCCACAACCTGCTTCTTCAAAGTAAAAAAGAATGAGAAAGTAACAATATTTCAAAAGAAATTAATGCTTTGAGAAATCATTTAGAAGGATAGAAATATGATTTGGTCATCAGAAAAAAAAAAAGTGTGCCATCTATTTTTTTAAATACCCTTATATCTGTGCCCTTCCTTAAAATAATTTAGAAATAATTGTTTAGTCTCCTTAAAATTTTTCCAAAACAAAGGCTTTTAATGAGTTTTAAACTCAGATGTTTTAAAGTAAAAAGTCAAAGTTTTCTGATCAGTTTGCAAGGAAAAGTGGTCAGAGCTGGGGAAAACAGAACTTTATTGGCCAAATTTCAATGAAAACCAGCATGTGCAGGCAATGATACACCTCTTCCATTTGGATTAGACATATTGCAAGGTATCTTCTCATTTGTAGCACTCTTTAAAACCAAGAATCAGGATAATCTAAGCTGGGAACCAGAACTTTGGATTGTAAAATCACAAGGTGTTAAGCCAAGATTTAAAAAATTTAACTAGGCCTATTCAATTATATTACTCTGTCATTTGTTAACATTAATTTTAGTAAGATTAAAAAGGGATTTTAAGGGCGGGAACAGTGACTGAAGACTGTAATCCCAGCACTTTGGGAGACCAAGGCGGGTGGATCACTTGAGGTTGAGAGTTCGAGACCAGCCTGGTTAACATAGTGAAACCCCATCTCTACTAAAAATACAAAAAGTAGCCAGGTATGGTGGTGCTGTGCGCTTGTAGTCCCAGCTACTTGGGAGGCTGAGGCAGGAGAATTGCTTGAACTCAGGAAGCAGAAGTTGTAGTAAGCTGAGATCGTGCCACTATACTCCAGCCTGGGTGACAAAGTGAGACTGTCTCAAAAATAAAAATAAATGGAAATATATTTTAAATAATTATTAAACAAAATGAATATTATTTTAAAACATGATTCATTTACTATTTACATATTCCCTTTTCAGGAATATGGATGCCTTATAATACACATAATGTATCCGTATATTAGTACTTATATGTAAATTATAAGTAAATAAGCATATGCTGAGGGAGTGTGTTCAATTTTTAACTGATTGTGATATGTGACCGAGATGTCTGAAAAACACCTTCTAAAGATTATATTTTGCAAATGAACTTTTCACCATTAATACCTGGCTAGCAGAGTTTTAAAAATTGTTTTCTTTCATTTCCTGATTTTCAGAATAATAGATTTGTGTTCTATCTACCTCTAAAGGTGACCAAGGAGATTTTATTTGCTTTCTTTCTCTTTCTATGTGCATGTATCCATACAAACATACACATGTATACACATATGCATATAATCTTTTTTAACCATTGAGAATAAGTAGCAGATTGTTTTCCTTTATTCCTAAATATTTCCATGTATATTTCCTAAGAACATGGACATAGCCATAGTACAGTTATCAAATCAGAGAAGTTAATGTTGATTTTGACAGCAGAATTTGAAGATCTTGACTTAATATGATCAGATAATAAACGTAAAACTGAAGTAAAAACTAAGAATAAGTCCAATATATTTACCTGAATTGTCTCATCTGTAATACAGAAACTAACATCTCCTTTACATACCCAACAAAAGTGCTATGAACATTAAGGAAATGCTGAAAGTACTTTGGAAAATAAAAATGTTGTATAAGTTAAATATTGTCATAATCATTTTCTATCAATTTTATTGTTGATGTGTAAGAAGGTGGTTGCTCTTAAATATAATTATTTTAAGCACTGTTTTAAAGTATTAGGCTATTTTAATTTTAAAAACATACATATATGTGTGTGTACATATATGTATATATGTGTACATACATATATGAAGTTTTTATGAAGGCAGGGTAACATCTTAACAATTGTATGGCTTAGAGTCAAAAGTAAAGGAAGAAATTTTCAGCCTTGGAGCTGGCTCCCCCAGCCCTGATAACCCTCCCGCTTAGGATGAATCCAGATCTTCTGAGGAAAACAGAACATCACTGCCCTTAAGAATAATCAAGAGAATATCCAAGTATTGACAGGCGTAAGAAATCCTGACCTGAACATCAGACAGAGAAATGACTGGAAAATGGTTCCCTCCTTCCTGAATCGGATGAAGGAACCCACCCAGATCTCCCAAGGCAAATCAGATTTTCTCATTTCTGCTTCCACTTGAGGTTTGTAATTTTGGAACAGATGAGAGGAGAGAAGAAATGAGCAGCTGGCTACATAGATGGTATCCAAAAACAGGATTTGGTCTTCTAAACAGGGCTGATGATATTAGAATGATAGGCTCCTGGCAGGAAGAAGGCATCTCTCAAAAACCAGGATAAACATGTTTGGCAAGAAGTTGTATGATCTGATAAAGAGGACTTCAACATGAAATTTAGGACAAGGAGCAGGGAAATGTGCTTATATAATGCTCTGAAGATACTGCTGTTCAGGTCTGCTCTCTGCCCTTCTCTCCCGGCTCCATTTCTGGGAAGCTCATGGAAGCACTGCATCATGAGGCTCCCATCCCTTTTCTTTGGCTTGTACCAATGAGAGCCACCATGGAGAAACTCTGGGTTCAAGTAACCACACCTTCCTCTTTCCCCTTCAGACCAAGGAGTTGTAACAACTCTATGTGGTTGCCACTAAAGCTGCTACATTATCCAGCCTCAGTTTCTCCTAATCGTCTCTACACTTTGTAAGTAAGATCTTTAAAAACTGCTTCTCAAATTGCCCTTAAGTATACCAGCTGTTTCTTCCATGACTCTGATAGATATTCTAGTTATCTATATGGAGGATGGTGAGTGCAAGGGAAAAGAAAGAAGTGTATGGGAGGAAGTTTCTGGTGATTTTCTATAGCAAGGTGAAAAGGAAACAAGACAGGAGTTGTGCCAGTTGTTGGCAAGAGCACTGATATCTGTGGCTACAGAAGACTGCACAGCCATGAATGTATTTGGATGATGAAATGAAGCAGAACTTTTAATTCAGATTGTTAAATACAACCCAAGCAGTGAAGCTTGTCACTGCAGGGCGGGAGTCCAAAGGAAACTGATGAATCCTAGGGGTTTGGAATAGCACCGGCTGTCAGGAAGGTACACACCTATCTTAGTAACCATTTGACTGAGGATGGACTCAGCTAATGAAAGAGGAGGGAGAAGGGAGGCATGAAAGTATTGGACTATCTATACTAGTGCTTCCCAACGGGGGGCAGTTGTACCCCTCATGAAACATGTGGCAATGTTGGGAGATGTTTTTAATTATCATTGTTACCAGAAAGGGGTCCCAATCCAGACGCCAAGAGAGGGTTATTGGACCTTGCACAAGAAAGAATTCAGGGTGACTCCACAGAGTAAAGTGAAAGCAAGGTTTATTAAGTAAGTAAAGGAATAAAAGAATGGCAGTCCGGGCACGGTGGCTCATCTCTGTAATCCCAGCACTTTGGGAGGCCAAGGCGGGTGGATTGCCTGAGGTCAGGAGTTCGAGACCAGCCTGGCCAACATGGTGAAACCCTGTCTCTACTAAAAATACAAACATTAGCTGGCCGCAGTGGTGAACACCTGTAATCGCAGCTACTTGGGAGGCTGAGACAGGAAAGAAACAGAGGTTGCGGTGAGCCGAGATAACGCCACTGCACTCCAGCCTGGGCGACAGAGCAAGACTCCATTAAAAAAAAAAAAAAAAAAAGAATGGCTACTCTGTAGGCAGAGCAGCAGCATGGGCTGCTCAACTGAGTATACTTATAGTTACTTTTTCATTGTATGCTAAGCAAGGGGTGGATTATTTGTGAGTTTTTCAGGGAAGTGGTGGGCAATTCCCAGAACTAGGGGTTCCTCTCCTTTTTAGACCATACAGGGTAACTTCTGGATGTTGCCATGACATTTGTAAACTGTCCTGGTGCTGATGAGAGTGTCTTTTAACAAGCTAATGTATTAGAATTAGCATATAATGAGCAATGAGGATGACCAGCAGTCACTTTCTTTGCCATCTTGATTTTGGTGGGCTTTCGCCAGCTTCTTTCTTGCTGTTTTATCAGCAAGGTCCTTATGACCTGTATTTGGTACCAACCTGCTATCTCATGCTGTGACTACGAAGGCCTAAGCTACTGGGAATGTACCCCAGCAGGTCTCAGCCTTATCTCACCTAGCCCCTATTCAAGATGGAGTCGCTCTGGCTCAAGCACCTCTGACATCATGACTGGTAGGAGATGGAGATGCTTCTGGCATCTAGTGGGTTGAGGCCAGGAAGGCTGATAAATGTCCTAAAATGCAGAAGACAGCCCCAAAGAACCTTTCAGCCCCAAATGTCAATAGTGTGGAAGTTGAGAAGCCCTGATCTACAGCCTGGCTAACCAAGTGGAAGCTGTGGACCATGTGTCTACTATAACGGTTAAGAATGCAGTCTCTGGAATTAGCTAGACCTGAGTTTGAATTCCAGCTAGTGATGTTGGGCAAGTAATCTAACCTCTCTAAGCTTCAGTTTCATGTTCTTTTCAGCTTTCAAGCAAGATCTATTGAGCACCCCCTTATGCCACATCACACTATGTGGTAAGCAAGTACAAATGGTCACAATAACATTTAAGTTAGCTAGAACTCCAAGGAAACAGGGCATTCTGGGTCATGCACATTTCTGGTTGAAAACTGGTGTTCATTCCTGTCTCATAATATATGTGGAAATAACTCTCTTGCTCCTTTTCTGTTATTGTTACTTATTATGGCTTTTATAAAATTTACTGGATCCTGGGAAACAACTTTCACATTCCCAGTAGCTGAGGCAGCCACTATTGGCTGACCATTCAACAGCCAGAGCCTTTTTGTGAGAGTGATGTCTTTGTGTGTTTTTAAATTTATTATTCTAAAATTAATATTATTTTAATTGAAAGATAATTATGTACGTTTATAGGGTATAACGTGATGTTTTGATATACAATGCGGGATGATTAAATCAATCTAATTAACATATCTATCACCTCACTTACCATTTTTCATGGTGAGACATTTGAAATTTATTCTCTTAGCAAGTTTGAAATAAACAATATATGGTTAGCTGTAGTCACCCTGCTCTGCAATAGATCTCACAGACTTATGGCCTCTGACATTAACCAGCATCTCCCTATTTCCTCCCAGCTTCAGTTTCTTATCTTTAAAATGGGGATAATAATGAGACTCACCTCACAGAACTGTGGAGCTTATATACTTATAGATTGTTTAGCACAGTGCTTGGCACAAAGTTAAGTTCTCAAGAAATGGTTACTCCTATTATGGTCATTGTCGCCTTCCCAGTACAGATTATAATTCCATTAAAACTAATTTATGAGGCAAGAAGAAAGTTTCAGTGGAGCTGATAGGTTTTGCAATTAGGCAGTTAGATGGGTGTGTTCACTTCGTAGAAATTCACTGAGCTTGCAGGACACAGTGGCTCATACCTGTAACCCCAGCACTCTGGGAGGTCAAGACTGGTGGATCGCTTGAGCCCAGGAGTTGGAGACCAGCCTGGGCAACATGGTGAAACCCCATCTCTACAAAAAATATACAAAAATTAGACAAGCAAGGTGGAGTGCACCTGTAGTCTCAGCTACTCAGGAGGCTGAGGTGGGAGTATCACTTGAGCTCGGGAGGTTGAGGCTGAAGTGAGTCATGATGACATCACTGCTTCCAGCTTGGGTGATAGAGTGAGACCTTGTTGCAAAAATAAATAAATACATACATACATACATACATACATACATAAATTGAGCTCTAGCTCTACACTTATGATTTTGGACCTTTTCTGTACATATAATTTTAAAAAGCTTACTTAAAATAATTAATAGGAGTCTCATTCTGCCTGCCCTCAAAAAGCCTCACAATATCTAATAAATTCTTGACTTTCTTTGCCAGTGATTCAGTCTCTTAGAAGTTGAAAGATGCAATGAAGGACGGTTACTCTCCACTGACCAGTTTGCTCTCCACTGACCAAAACTGAGGAACTGGGAAGAAAGAGGAGAAATTGATAGCAACCTCATATACAAGGGACCATCATATTATAGTATAGGAAGAAAATGTTTGTCAAAGCGCCAACATCTAATTTAGGTTTTAAGAAAATAGAACTCAAAAAAGTTTGGAGAAAAAATAGCTGTGACCATGTAGTCTGATTTCAAAAAGATCGAGTGACTTAAGAGGAATGGCAGGTTCTAAATAGAAATTCTAACTCTTTGTCATAAATTATTGTGATAAGGGAGAAAAATGGGAAACAGTTAGTGTGGCCACAGAGGGAGCTCCCAGATGATCTCAGGTCTTTAAAGGATCTGCGTAGGTGAATGAAGAACACTGAGTTGGGGGCTAACACAAAGAATGACACAAGTAGGTATTATGCCTGCATGGTAAAGGTCAGAACCAGGCAAGGTTTATGAAGCATGCCAACGACAATTGAAAAAGCTTTTTAGCTATGCTTGGAACTGGAAGAAGGACAAGGAAGCATATGGCCATTGCTCAATTTAGTGTTAACAGCAGCACAGAGAAGGCAGAACAATTTATTTCATAATTTTTTAAATTTTCTCGATCAAGGAAAATGATCTTCTAATGATAATGGAAAGCATGATATTGGCTAGGAAAGGATTTGAGCACTAACTAGTTGAATAAATAATAAGAGCCCCTTCCTTGTTTTTCATGGGCTTAAATCTGCTGCTGGATGAAAAAATGTGCAGATGCGATTGGGAAACCCTTACCTCAACCTTGGGCGACAGGGCACAAGAACCTGCCTGAAAGCTGAGAGAAGGACCAGTGTGCTTATCGTTAAAGTGGGGAAATACATATTTCAGAATCTGCCACCCCGTGGGCTTGATGCTGATCCCTGGGAAAATTCTGGGTTGATTTAATTACATTAGGCAGTTCACCAGTACTTTGTGGAATAAAGGAGCGAAAAGCCCTGCACTCAGCCTGATTTTCCAGGGAAAGATGTTACACTAATAATCGTCAACATTACTGAGCACAACCTGCCAGCGTGTCTCCAAGCACTCCATTTCTTCGGGCCTCAAAGAATCATGTGAGGCAGGTCCTGAGACAGTCAAATCCTAGGCAGATAAAAAGGAGTCCCCAGAGAATCTCTGACCCGCTTCACAAATGTTTACATCAGATGCTTTTGTGCAGATGAGGGCTAGATGCCCAGGGCTTGTCTGTGCATGCCCACAGCTGACTAGACCCTGGCATGTGCACTGTGGGAAGTGGGTGGAGCCACAGGAAACTCACACATTATGCAGAGGAAGAGCCTGCTCTCTTCAGCTCCAGCGGTGACCTGGCAATCAATCAGTGAGGTAGAGGGCCTGTTAGCAGGGGTCCATCACAGATTGCTGAGATCTTTTTTCTTTTTTCTTTTTTTTTTGAGATGGAGTTTTGCTCTTGTTACCCAGGCTGGAGTGCAGTGGTGTGATCTCAGCTCACTGCAACCTCCGCCTCCTGGGTTCAAGTGATTCTCCTGCCTCAGCCTCCCAAGTAACTGGGATTACAGGTGCCCACCACCATGCCTGGCTAATTTTTTGTATTTTTAGTAGAGACAGGGTTTCGCCATGTTGGGCAGGCTAGTCTCAAATTCCTTACCTCAGGTGATCCGCCCACCTCGGCCTCCCAAAGTGTTGGGATTACAGTTGTGAGCCACTGCGCCTGGTCTCTTTTTTCATTTTTTCACCTTTCACCCAATAAAATCCTGCTCTACGCACCCTTTGATATGTCCACGTGCCTAAATTTTCCTGGTTGTGTGACAAGAAGCCAGGTCTTAGCTGAACTAAGGAGCAAAATTCAGTAACAGTACTACCATTATCTCTATTTCCAGAAGAGGAAACACAGGCACAGGGGAGTCAATGAACTTGTCAGAGGTCACACAGCCAGTGTAACAGAGCCATAGCTCAACGCGCAGGCTGGCTCTGGAGCTTTTGCTCTTCCCCTTGACTCTGAGAGGCTTTCAGCAAAGCGATGGATAATGAGCATCAACATGCCTTTCAGGACAACAGGAGGAAATGTAGGCTGCACAGGCTGCAGTGAGGCACAGTAGCACACGTTTAAGCAGTTGCAGCAAGAGAAGCTCGAGTGAAACCTCCCTGCCATTTTGGAAGTCATGTAACAATGCCTTAGGCTGCACCATTAAATACTGGTGATATGTGAGCACTTTTGACCTATACAAATGGTAGTTTTATGTGTTCCAGCCTAATACTTTATCCTCTCTTGCCTAATACTTTTTCATGTTCTTTTACCTGGACATGTATAGTGCTTGTTGGACCATTATCAGATGACACATAGTTGGGATTGATACCTAATGAGATAATTGCGATACAGAAAGGTCGTTACAGTTTGGGGAGCAGGGATGAAACTATCACAAAATGAATTTTAACAGAAATAAATGTGAAGCTCTGAATTCAGTTTTAAACAGTCAGTTTCCACAAGAATAGGGTGAGAGAAACCTGATTCACCAAAGTTCCTGTGAAAGCACAGGATATTTGATCTCCACCAGCTTTCTTGAGTCCCCAGGTGGTGAGGTGATTGGGGAGGTCAAGGAATACAGGGCTGGATTAAACAACCTCACACTGATCATTTAATTCTGTCTAGGGGACCAAAGTGCCAGGGCTGGGGGCAGTCCTCTGACATGCGGAAGGTGTTAAAAGAAGGGTGTTTATTGTACACCAAGCAATGGAGAATTTAGAATTTTTAGCCTGAAGAGGCTTGGGGAAAACTGATAGCAGCCTGCAAGTATTTAAAGGGATGCTATTCATAAATCAAGAAACATTTACTGAGTACCTGCCACATGAAAGGAGGAGCACTGTGTGCTGTGAGAGCCTGAAAAACGAGAAAGAATGCTATCTGACCTCAAGAAGTTTATTAATAGAGAGGGGTTGTCTGACCCGGAGAGAAGTAATACAGGGGGTAAATCAACAGCTGCTATAATAGAGACACAAATAAATCCATAATCATTGTGTTTTCTTTCCTTTTTTAACAGATATTTGTAGTACAAAGAACTTCAAATATCTGAAAGAAGAGGAGAGAGGTATAAGAGGTATTACAAGACTTAAGGAGAAACAGCATTGGTTTAGTCATACAGAAAAAAATTCTAAATAAGAACTGTGTACCAATGGACTAGATGGCTGGATGAGAAACTGAACATCCAGGTGTTCAGACAGAGACCAGGAGGACTGTGTCAGGATATGTCAGCTCTGGGAGGATGGGCTGACCAAATCTCCAAGACCTCTTCCAAATTGCATGAGTCTCTGACTCTGAAAATAAACTCTCAGAATCATAATGTTCATGAAAACACAATCCAATCTTCCTATGTGTTAACAGCAGCATGTTAGCCAGCACAGCATCTAATACAAAGCTGGTGCTCAGGTGATATTTGGTGATAGAATCCTATTTTTAGGATTTTTACTTCATAGAGTTATAAAGCAGAGCCCAGTTTTAAGAAATTCTGAACTTCTACAACAGTTAAATCAGATTTTTAGAGCTACAAACCACCTTTTCACTGGTTGGCTATGGCACCCATTTTACAGATGAGGCAAGTGCGGTGGAGAGGGGCTCGCTGCCTTGCTTGCAGTTGCACAGGCTTCTCGGACCTACAGGGAAATTGTTGCCTGTTTAGTCCAGTCTATTTTCCATTAAACACTCTGTCTTACTCAGCTTCACAAAACAAAAACAGAGAAATAAAGCAACTTCCTTTTCATTGTATTTACTACAAGACTCATTTGATGGTAATTTCCTTCAGCACAATTATTTATGGATTTACCTATATTCCGCCTTTCAGCCTCTTTTACTTTTATTTTTTGAGATGGGGTTCCTGTTATGTTGCCCAGGCTGGTCTCGAACTCCTGGGCTCAGCAATCCTCCCACCTTGGCCTCCCAAAGTGCTGGGATTACAGGTGTGAGCCACCGCACCCGGCCTCAGCCTCTTTTTTTCGGCCTGCATACACATGCACTTACATGCACACACACACACACACACACACACACACAGACACGGACACACACACACACACACATACACAGACACACACACACACAGACACACACACACACATGAGCACAGTGATTCCAACAAGGAGATCTAATTTTTGCTTAAAGGAAGGAGCCACCTCTATAGTGTGATTTGAGGGTTGAGGTGTCCAAGGAAAGCAACTACCCCTCTCCCAATCTTATAAAACCACTTCGTCAGAAGATCCAACACCACCTTTCATAAATCATCCCTTGAGTGCCCCCTGCTGGCTCCCCAGAGAGTCCTGGGGGAGTTCCTCTTTGAAGTCTGAACAACTAATTTAAGTTGTGAGCTGCCAGTCTTCTTTGTGACAGCCAAGTGTACCATGAGAGTACCACAGGAGTGTGTGGTGGGGGCTGTATTTCAGGAAGTAGAAAGGATGAAATATTATGGTCAACTAAGCAGATTTCACCAACCTTACAATTTTTTCCCTGCAGTTAACTCATCATTATCTTCATTCATGTTCTCAAGACAATCCTTAATAAAGTATTCAACAATCATTTGGGGCCAGGCACAGTGGCTCACACCTATAATCCTAGCACTTTGGGAGGCCAAGACAGGCGGATCATGAGGTCAGGAGTTCGAGACCAGCCTGGCCAGCGTGGTGAAACCCCATCTCTACCAAAAATACAAAAAATTAGCTGGGCGTGGTGGCACACACCTGTAGTCCCAGCTACTCGGGAGGCTGAGGGAGGAGAATTGCCTGAACCTGGCAAGCAGAGGTTGCAGTGAGCCGAGATCATGCCACTGCACTCCAGCCTGGGCAACAGAGCGAGACTCTGTCTCAAAAACAAACAAACAAACAAACAAACAAACAAACAAACCCCAATCGTTTGGATTTGAGCTATATTCCATGTTAGTGTTTTCCTAGTATTTACTAGTAGTTCTAAAAGAAAGTGTGCATTCCTTGGGCTCAACAGATGGTAGAAAGAGATGGCTGGAAAGTTGATGAGAAACCAAAAATGAGCATTTTCCATGGGAAAATCCAAAATCTCTGCAAGGACCCAGTCTGATTGTTTATGATAAAGTTCTAGCACTAGTCCACCAATGAATCAAAATGAAAATTTCTAGTAACTTTGAATTTGCCAGGCTACTGCCTACTGATTTTATAACACTGTTAACATGTTCAGGTGCTGGGGCATGATGAGTGTCTATTTATTCATAAGTGCTGGGGCATGATGAGTGTCTATTTATTCATAAGATTGTTGTGGGGGGGGGCTACATGCTTTAATCAAATCATGTGATAGTTCTATGCCTCACAACTGAAAACCAAATAGTTCCTGTTTCTCTTTTGCATATAGTCTCAAGTGTTGATGGAGTAGCGCTGTGATGTTCATTAAGGTTAGAACACGCTACTCATGAAAACTCTTGTTTGTTAGGCAGGTGGGATTATGGGTGGTTTTTATTATTCTTTCAAAATTGTTTTTAATGTTGATATAAAATTCCTTTTAAAATAAGCATTTTAAAAAAGGTTATGAAAAGGTCTTTCCAGGAAGAAACAGAATATTTTGGAGAGTTCCCAGCCATGGGGTCATGAAGACAACAAACAAATGGGTCAAGAAGTGCCAATTTGGCAAACAATTTCAACATATAAAGAGATCACTGCATAACTTCTGTTATAATCAAGCATATCAAAGTTGTTACATCAATAAAACTTACACATAATTACGTACTGCATTTTTTCATCCATATGTTTCAGTGCCCAGCAGATAAAGCCTCAAAAAAAAAAATAGCTCAAGGGGCATTTCAAAGTCATTGTTTATGTCAGCATAATGTACCTGAATAAAATGTGAATAGCTCATGTTGTCCATCAGACTTGATTTGCTTTTGTCTTATTTCTGCAGGGCTGTGAGTGACTAGAGTTAGTGTGATAAACTGACCTGTATGAAGGTGATTATTATTATATTCAAGTATCTTGGTTTTTTAGTGATTCAAATGAAATGAATCTGTGAATTTTCGGTCCCTGGAAACTTCATGTAAGTGGAGATTGGCAAAGGTGCAACTTGACTTCATGAACTAGGCAGCCACTACCTCTAGTTCCCCGCAGTCCAAAGATTTCTTATGCATGATTGGGGATGGGGACCCATGGGGACTTTGATGGCTTTAAAGTCTGTGGTAGGCTGAAAAACGGCTCCCCAAAAGATATCCTCTTCAAATCCCTGGAACTTGTGAATGCTACCTTACATGGCAAATAAATGTGATTAAGTAAAAAATCTTGAGAGAAGGCACTTACCTTGGATTTTCCAAATGGGCCCTAAATACAGTGTAGCATGTGTCCTCGTGGGACTGAGGTGAAAGGAGTTTTGAGAGAGACACACACACACAGAGAAGACAGAGCAGAGAGAGACGTGGCCATAGGCTGAAGGATGTTAACAATCACCAGAAGCTGGGAGAGGCAAGGAATGGATACTCCCCTAGAGACTGTGGAAGGAGTGCAGCCCTGCCAACACCTTGATTTTGGACTTCTGGCCTCCAGAGCTGTGAGAGAATACATCTCTGTTTTTCTAAGCCACCCAGTTTTTGATTATTTGTTACAGCAGCCACAGGAAACTAATAGTCTAGGTTCAAATCGTGGTTCCAACTGTTAACTACTCATGATCTTAGTATGTTCTGAACCACAGTTTCTTCATACAGTTGTCCCTCAGTATTCGTGGGTGGATTGGTTCCAGGACCACCTGTGGACACTAAAATCTGAGAATGCTCAAGTCCCTGATATCAAAGATGGTAGTATTTGTATATAACCTACATAAATCCTTCTGTGTAGTTTAAATCATCTCTAGATTACTTATAATATCTCATAGAATGTAAATGCTGTGCAAATAGTTATTATACTAGATATTAAAATTTGTATTATTTTTTATTGTGATATTTTATTTTTTATATATTTTCCTGAATATTTTCTTTTTGAGGTTGGTTGAATCCTCGGACATGCATCCCACAGATACAGAGGGCCAAAGGTATATAAAATGAAAGTATATGTGTAAGATGTCTAGTATGTAGTGTTTGGCACATAGTAATAGTTCATGACATGTTTTTCGTGAAGAAAAAAAAAAGTTTCAATGGTTAAAGCTCACATCATCATGTCCACAAACATAATGTGGTTCTCAGCTTACACACACGTTTTATAAGCATGTAGAAGAGAAGTGCCTGTGTTGGTAATGGGAGAGGAATGGCACATAAAGGACCAGTTAGGAAAGCACGAGCTGACAGAGGCATGACAGGGAATCAGTAGGTAAAAGATTGTGTGGGAGGTCAATGCAGGGATCACGGGATTCTTACATGATGATAAAGCAGATGGACGAAAGTCCTTAGAATTTAATGGGAAAGTTCCCTGGTTTCTTCTTGAAGGGCTTAGCTTTTTATATCCACATCCATATTTTAAACCTCATAACTGAAATCTAAGTACACTCTTCATTTGTAGCTTGTCAGCCGAGGGAAAATTACAGAATGGGTCACGCAGCGGGAAGATTATGGGTTGCATCTGATAAATGGCTATTTATATGTACTGAGCTGGCTCTGGGGTATTCTCAGGGTATAATTTCATAGCAGAGTTAACATCATCTCATAAAATATGACAACAGGTTTTACACTGCCGATCTGAAATGAAATTGCAGCCTTCTGTAATGAGCGAGTGCGGCCCAGAAGGCAGGATGGATTGAGCTTGCCTGGTACCTGCCACGTCCAGTCTCAGGCCCTTCCAGTGGAGAGAGGACACATGGGCACATTCCCAATTCTCTGTGGCACCTGCAGTCGGCTTTGGGAAGAGCAGTCTCCCACCTCCACACTCGAGGGACAGCTCCCTTCTTTCTAAAGACGCGTTTCCTGAAGCACTGGGCGTAAATCGCAATCACATCTCCCCCATTGGCTCACATCATCACTTCCGAGATGATTTACCTTTACTTCTATTGATCTTCAATTGGCAAGAACTGCGAACTCTCCCTCCCTGCAAGCCCTGACTCAGTGATTAATGATTTACGAAGGAAATCTGAATGGCCCAGAGGTGGTCCACACTTGAAGGAACTGCCGAAGTAAATATTTTAAGTGGGCCCTTTTTGAAATGAAAATAATCACAGCAGTGTTAATCTCTTTCGTCATTTGGGACTTTGCTTCCCCTCATTGTGGGAGGGAGAGGGCTGTTTGTGCGTTGTTTGGAGGGCACACCTGTACTTTCCGAGCGAATTTTTCTCGGTGAATGCGTTGGTCTGACTCCAGGTGAAAGCAAGACATTCTGTGTTCAGCCCACCTGGCCCCACCTGGGTTTCCATGTAGGAAACTTTTCTTCATGGAGTTCTGCCCTGGAGTCTGAGCACCTCTGAGAGAAAGGAATGTATACTAGGGTGTTAAGTTCCATAAATTAGTTATTACTCAGTTATTTTATATCCATCTATTATCTTATAGCTCATCAATACCACCAATTTGTCCCCTTTTGGTCATTCTAGACATAAAGAATCTTGGCCAGGTGCAGTGGCTCATACCTGTAATCCCAGTACTTTAGGAGACCGAGGTGGGCTGATCACCTGAGCTCAGGAGTTCGAGACCAGCCTGGCCAACATGGTGAAACCCCATCTCTACTAAAAATACAAAAATTAGTTGGGCGTGGTGGCAGGTGCCCGTAATACCAGCTACCACAGAGGCTGAGGCATGAGAATTGCTTGAACCTGGGAGGCAGAGGCTGCAGTTAGCCGAGATGGTGCCACTGCACTCCAGCCTGGGTAACAGAGCGAGACTCTGTCTCCAAAAAAAAAAAAAAGAATCTTTATCATTTTTACTTAACATGTTAGAATATAAATTTTTATTCCCACCACTCCCATCCCTCTTCCACCCCCAGATGAATGGCCAGCGGGAACTGCTATGCAGGGAGGTCAGCAACCACAGGATTAGGAAACTCTGCCCCGATTGCTCTGGGGCAGGACGGTGTCTGGACCCCAGCCGTTCCCTGTCACAGCATCTGCTCAGTGGTGTCAAGTTAGTTCTCAGCACCAAGCTTGGGTGAAAGAGATATTTTTAAATGTTCTAATCAAACACCTTTTCTCAAGTCCTCACCTACTTCTTACTCCCATTAGCATCACAAGTCACATCCTTCTTTTCCCTTGCCAGCAGATATAGAAAGTTTTAGAATAAATCTGTTAGAAAGAGAGGCCATTTGGGAATGAAAACTAGACTCAAGGAAATCTTAAAAGTTACATTTTTACATTACGCAGTTTAAGTCCCCTTTCAAGCATTAAATCATCTTTTTATTTTTAGAGTTTATGGTATACAATAGGAACGCTGTTATTTTTTATTTTGTCTCTTGAGACAGAGTCTCACTCTGTTGCCCAGGCTGGGGTGCAGTGGCATGATCTCAGCTCACTGCAACCTCCACTTCCCAGGTTCAAGTGATTCTCCTGCCTCAGCCTCTCGAGTAGCTGGGATTACAGGCACCTGCCACCACACACAGCTAATTTTTGTATTTTTAGTAGAGACAGGGTTTCACCATGTTGGCCAGGCTGGTCTTGAACTCCTGACCTCAGATGATCCAGCTGCCTTGGCCTCCCAAAGTGCTGGGATTATAGGCGTGAGCCAGTGTGGCTGGCCTAAACATTTCTTTAGTTATACAAATTACAAAGAGTGAAATTCATTTTTTTATGTACAAGTCTATGAATTTTCACACATGCATAGATTCCTATAACCAGCATCACAGTCAGGATAGAGAACAATTTGAATACCCCAAAGATCTCCCTCCAGCTGCCTTTTTTTAGTTAAACCCTTTCTGTATTCCTAACTCCTGGAGACCACTCATGTGTCTGCTTTTGCCTTTTCCAGAATGATTCCTAAATGGAATAAATCTGTAACCTTTAGATACTGAGATTTCACTCAGCATAATGCATTTGAGATTCACCTATGTTGTTGTCTGTATTTGTAATTAATCATTTTTATTGCTAAGTTGTATTCCATTGCGTAAATGGAACACGGTTTGTTTATCCATTCAGACATTAATGCTAATTTGGTTGTTTCCTGTGTTTTGGTGATTATGAATAATGCTGCTATAAACATTTGTGCACAGATTTTTGTGTAAACATGTTTTTATTTCTCTAGGATAAATACCCAAAAGTAGGATTGCTGGGTCATCTGGTAAATATACATCAAACTTCATAAAAATCTCCCAAGCAATTTTCCAGAGTGGCTGTACCATTTCATATTCCCGTCAGCAACATAGGAGAGTTCTTGTTGATTTACATTCTCACCAGCACCCTTCAAATTGTCATTTAATTTGCATTTCACTAATTGATTATATTGAAGCATCTTTTCATTCATCTTATTAATTTTATTAATCTTAAGCATTGTATTTGCTATCCATATATCTTCTTTGGTGAAGTGTCTGTCAAAATCTTTTGCCTATTTTAAAATAGGTTAATTCTAATCACTGAATTTGGAGTCCTTCATATATTCTGGATACAAGTCCCTCATTTGATATGTGATTATAAATATTTTCTCCTTGCTTATA
The DNA here is from genome assembly GCF_003255815.1 of Theropithecus gelada. Taxonomy (NCBI): domain Eukaryota; kingdom Metazoa; phylum Chordata; class Mammalia; order Primates; family Cercopithecidae; genus Theropithecus; species Theropithecus gelada. The sequence continues at coordinate 8,101,427 of NC_037668.1, forward strand.
ACCTGTCTTTCCATTGCTTTAACAGTATATTTTGAGGCTGGGCATGGTGGCTCACACCTATAATCACAGCACTTTGGAAGGCCAAGGCGGGTGGATCACAAGGTCAGGAGATCGAGACCATCCTGGCTAACATGGTGAAACCCCGTCTCTACTAAAATACAAAAAAGTGGTGGCGGGAGCCTGTAGTCTCAGCTACTTGGGAGGCTGAGCAGGAGAATGGTGTGAACCCAGGAGGCGGAGCTTGCAGTGAGCCAAGATAGTGCCACTGCACTCCAGCCTGGGTAAGAGCGAGACTCCATCTCAAAAAACAAAACAAAACAAAACAACAACAACAACAACAACAAAAACTAGTATATTTTGCAGAGTGATAAAGGCTTTTTTATTCCTATGAAGTCAAATTTTACCATATTTTCTTTTATAGATTGTCTTTATTTTCTTGTATCTAAAGTCTCTTTGCTTAACCCAATCACCAAGTTTTAAAAATATTTCCTTTGATGAGTTTTATAGTTTTACATTTAATTCTATGATCCATTTTGAGTAAAGTTTTGTATATGGTGTGAGGTATAGTTTGAGGACATCTCCAGTTTGCTATTGAGTCTCTCCAGTGAATTTTTCAATTCTAAAATTTCCATTTGGTTCTTTTATATAGCTTTTCTTTCTTTGCTGAGAACTTCTGTCTTTCCACTTATTTAAAAAATATTTACCTTTATTTATTAATGCATAATTATAATAGCTACTTTAAAGTCTTTATCTATTTCAATATTTAAGTAGCTCCATGCTGGCTTCTGTTGATTGCCCTTTCTCTTGACACATGTTTAAGTTTTCATAGTCCTTTACATGTCAAATAATTTGGGGTTGCATCAAGGATATAATGTGATAAAATCCTGAGTCCTATTTAAATCTTCTGAAAAGCATTGACTTGTTTTTAAAATCAGTCAGGCAACTCAGGTTTAGGCTCACAACCTAGCCAACTTTCTAAAGCATTTACAGTGATGTTCTGGTCCACTCTGCCTATACATCACCCAGCTGCCAGTCTGAAACCTGGGCAATGATCTACTCCATAGTTCAGGGCTTAAAGTCCTTACTGTGCTGATTCCACTCAGCTTCACACACGCTCAGTTCAGGAGTAAGCTCAACACTTCCTTATACACAGCTTTTAAAGGATCCTTTTCTTCAGCACCTTCTTCATAATTATCCACTCTGTCCTGCAGTCTCTGGCCTTTAGGGTTTCCCCTTCCTGATGTCTAGCTAGAAAGCTGAGGCATTATCGTACCTATAGGGTCTGCTGTACTGGTGAGGAAGGGAAGAAGCTCTGCTTCTTGCTGGCATTTGCCTGGTGTAGAGCAGAGAGATTCAACAGGACTCTGCCCCTCAGGGACCACCTCAGCTACCAGTGAGAGTGGAAGGGGGACCAATTCTTTGCTGGTGTTTGCCTGGAGTAGAGCCGATAAAGTCAAAAGGATTTAGACTGATAGGGTCCTCCCTTTCCAGAGACTCTGGCTTTCCTAAGGGCTTCTTTCTGTCTGTGTCCAGTTTTTCAGGCTGCTTCAGCACCCAGAACAAAATCTATGAGACGCCAAAAAAAGACACAACAAAAATGTCTTTAGAGAAATCACCACCCAATCATGCCTGGAGTCCAGTTATCCTTACCCACTCTGACTGCTTTCATCCGCTTTTCAGAGCCTTTTGATAGTTGAATTATGTGTGTTGATCTAGAGTTTTTAGTTGTAGTTACCAGGAGAGATATGGCTGAGTGTGCTTACCTGTTCTTGCCTGGAACCAAAAGTTCATATAGATTTTTATGAATGAGGCTAGGCGCGGTGGCTCATGCCTGTAATCCCAGCACTTTGGGAGGCTGAGGCGGGCAGATCACTTGAGGTCAGGAGCTCGAGACCAGCCTGGCCAACATGGTGAAACCCTGTCTCTACTAAAAATACAAAAAGATGAGCCTGGTATGGTGATGCATGTCTGTAATCCCAACTACTTGGGAGGCTGAGACAGGAGAATCACTTGAACCTGGGAGGCAGAGGTTGCAGTGAGCCAAGATCACATCACTACCCACTCCAGCCTGAGTGACAGAGTGAGACTCTGTCTCAAAAAAAAAAAAAAAAAAAAAAAAAAAAAAAAAAAAAAAAAAAAAAAGGATGAATGGGTGAAAAGAAAATGCTTGATATCTATCATAATATCTAACTTTTTGGAGAACTGCCCATTTTTAATTCCCAGGCCTATGTATATCTAAAAAAACTTTAGCCTTTCTTCTTGTCTCTTAAAGATAAAAAATCTATCTATAATTTAGGCTTAGGGATATTAATTTTATATTTTATTTAAATGATTAAAATTGCACTGCCAGAGTTACCACTGCTCTTTCCACTTGGCACAGATAGCCTGGAATGAGGGTAAGAGCATGGCATTATAGTTCTGGCTCAGCAACTCTCTGGGCTGTGTGACCTTGGAAAAATTCTTTAGTAACTCAAAGCTCTGTCCACAGCACAAATGACTGGGACTAGATAGTCCCTAAGTTTTCCTGCAGTCTTCCCATTCTACCCCCCAACGCTTGGTAAGCCTGATGTTAACATCACCTCCTTTCTCTAGCCTGGGACACACTCTGCTCCTTTCCTCTTGTATACTGTTTGCCCCAAGATCTATGAGATTTGCCCTCTGCTCCAGCTCTCTGTACCCACCAACATGGGGCCATTATGCAATTCTTGAATCTCTCTTCTTTGAATTACAAGCTTTAACTCTTCTTCTTCTGTTAAGAATCTTGATTTTCATTTTCTTCATGAACTTAGTAATGGCAAAGGAGGTTTAGTCTACGCAAACTGTGCAGTCACACCCACAATTCAGGGATACAGGCCACCATGAGGTTGACTGTCAAAGTCCATTCTCTTGAAGCTTTACAATGTGGAACTTTACCACTTTGGACGATTTGTCCTGACACACTTGTCAGATAACAGCCTGGAATCATCAGAGCATATCCCCACAGGTTCCCTGAATTTCTAAGCTGTTTCCCAGCCAGAATCTTTCAGCACTGTCCTTTTTATCGGCCTTAGATTCGGTGGTTCTTAAATGTGGGATTTTGACACATTGGTGTTCTGGAGCCAATTTTGTTTTTTCTGGCTGATTACCTGTTACTATCCATATTTAAAATCTTGTGTATACAAAATGTTTTCTTTTCATTTTTTAAACTTCTGTATGACTATGTATAAGTCCAGATTGTCTACACAAGTCTGAAAGTACCAGACATTAGCGCCACAGGTTGGAAACAGGGTTTATTTGAAAATAAAATGCCTTCACAATCACAGAAAGTTCTAGAAATATTAAGCTAAGCAATTTTCCTCTTTCCTGTAGAACTTAACCTTGAATATAGCTCATGTACTGTGGCTCCCCTAGCGTTCTAGACATTGTACAACTACCCCATATATTTTTTTGAACACAATTCTTTTTGAAAGGGACGTCTTGAGAGACTTGTGTTTAGAGGAACTCTCTTTAGGAAACAGTGGTCTCAACTGTTTCTCCTTCCCATTAGCAGAGTACATCAGGAACTGTGTCCTCCAGAGTTACTGAAGGTCACTGCTGTCCTTTCATGTACACGCTGCCCCTTCTTGGACCCCATTCAATGATTCACACAATATTAGGAAATTAGGAAAGGCTCCTTCATCTATGGCTTCATATTACTCTTGAAATAAAAGTAATATTCTTTTTTTTTTCTTTTTTTTGAGACAGAGTTTCGCTCTTGTTGCTCAGGCTGGAGTGCAATGGCACTATCTTGGCTCACCATAACCTCTGCCTCCCAGGTTCAAGTGATTCTCCTACCTCAGCCTCCTGAGTAGCTGGAATTACAGGCATGTGCCACCACATCTGGCTACTTTTGTATTTTTAGTAGAGATGGGGTTTCTCCATGTTGGTCAGGCTGGTCTCGAACTCCCGACCTCAGGTGATCCACCTGCCTCAGCCTCCCAAAGTGCTGGGATTACAGGTGTAAGTCACTGTGTCTAGCCATAAAACTAATATTCTTGGCCGGGCGCGGTGGCTCACACCTGTAATCCCAGCACTTTGGGAGGCAGAGGTGGGCGGATCACGAGGTCAGGAGATGGAGACCATCCTGGCTAACACGGTGAAACCCCATCTCTACTAAAAATACAAAAAATTAGCCAGGCATGGTGGCGGGTGCCTGTAGTCCCAGCTACTTGGGAGGCTGAGGCAGCAGAATGGCGTGAACCCGGGAGGCAGAGCTTGCAGTGAGCTGAGATCACGCCACTGCACTCCAGCCTGGGAGACAGTGAGACTCTGTCTCAAAAAAAAAAAAAAAAAAAAAAAACAAAAACTAATGTTCTTAATATGACCTAAAGCATAGCTTTGTCTTGACTACTCTCCCTGCTCTATCTCTACACTACAGTCAAAATTTTCCTTTTAAAAATATTATATATTCATTATACACCCTCTCACTCCAGATCCTTTCTTAACCCCCATATTTCTTTTTGCCAGAAAATACTCTCCTCCTTTCCTCAAACTTGATTTGATCGATGCCAAGTTATTCTCTAGGTATCAGCTCCAATATTAACTCCAGAAAGCCTCCCCTGAATCCTGGGTACATCCCCTCCCTTCAAAGCACACATCTTGATTTTAATTATAGGCTTATTTATGTGTTTGTTTAATATCAGTTCTCTCCCCACCCCTGCACTGGTTTGAAAGCTCCATGAGAACAGAGAATATGTTATTAGTCAGTCACCATTATACATTGTCACCATTAGCAATGTTTACTAAATGTGAACAAATGGTGTCTGTTGGCTTCTGAATGATTAATTCATGGTCAACAGAAAGAACCTTGTAGGCTTGAAGCAGTCCAGTAACTCAGCTCAGAGTAGCCACAGGTCAATGGGATAATGGACTGGAGCCATGTGTCGTGCTCATGCCATTGATCTTGTAGATTTGCTGGTGATCCGAAAGAAGTCTATTCTTTTATCTCCTTCATATGTACTTCCCTTACACCACTGGAGCTATTTCATTTGGCTGTGTTATTGTTAGCAGCAGCACAGAGCCCAAGACAACTGATTCACATAGCAGAAATGGTGACTGAGGTGGTTATTCCTTTTGGGACTCTGACATCAGAAAGTACATCGTTAAGTGATGCCCTGAAAACTCATGTGGGGGCCTCAACTAGTAATCTTGGAAGTGGCCCAGGCAAAGTCACCTTGGGGACATTCCCCAGAAGTTGATTGTTTACAGATATTCTGCTTCTCCTACATCCAGGAAGGTGAAAACTTGCAATTCCTTGCCCACTTAAGGTAAGGTGTAATCATGAGCCTTGCTTCAGTCAACAAAATACTGGAAGAAATGACATCTGAGAAGAAACCTTTAAGACCAGTGTACATTTTGTCTTGTCTCCTTCATTGCCACTGCAATAGACAATTATCCAAACAGTAGAACTTCCATCCACCTAAATCCTGCGGTGAGGAGATATAGGACAGAGCCCTGTGCTGACGCTTTATAGCTGAGCAGCAAAAAACACATGGCAGGGTTCTTGGTGTTGGGTGGACAAAGCTGTTAGTGAGTATCATCACTTTCTTCCCCCTGGCTTTAGGGATCTCAGTGCAAGAGCTCATGATCAATAGCCTTGTGCTACTTGACCTTGTATGCATGGAGAATACAACTTTTCCTTAGGAGACACAAGTATTTGGGGGTAGCCCGTTTTTGAAACATATACTAGCCCATCTTGATTGATACACTATGTCTCAGGGTCTGATTTAAGCATCTTAGGTATATGGAGTCATTTACTTTTTACAAAGACACTGCAGAGAAGGTACTATTATCTCCATTCGATGCATGTGAAAACCAAGGCACAGGCTGGAAAAAGTGGCTCACACCTATAACTTCAGCACATTGGGAGGCCAAGGCAGGAGGATCTTTTGAGCTCAGGAGTTTGAGACCAGCCTGGGCAACATGGTGAGAACCTTGTCTGTGCAAAAAATTAAAAAATTAGCTTGGTATAATGGTGCAAGCCTGTGGTCCCAGCTATTCAGGAGTCGGAGGTGGGAGGATAGCTTGGGCCCAGGAGGCTGAAGCTGCAGTGAGCCATGATTGTGCCAGTGCACTTCAGCCTGGGTGACAGTGACACCCTGTCTCAAAAAACAAACAAACAAACAAAACAACCGAGGCATAAAGAGATTAGATGAAAAATCTAAAATGTGATAGAGCTGAGATTCAAACCTAGAGAGTTTGGCTTCAGAGCCTATAGTCATGACCATGATGCTCTTGTGCCTCTTGATAACCCTCTGGCCTGCCATCTTTTGCTGTCTTCCTGCTCCCTTGGACTTGATGCTGCAAATGACCTATCTTCATTCCTAGAGCTCTGAACTCTAGGCTCCTATCTTGCCTAAGAAGGAGACAACTGAATACTCCTTGGAGAAGGTTCATGTACATCAACTGTCCTCTCTTTCTCCTACCTGAGCACTTGGAGTTTGAATACTCCATCTAAGATTCTATAACAGGACATCCAAATTCCAGTTTACCAGATTGAGACAAACCCTAACCAACTTATTATTTAATCAGCGACACAGAGGCAATTTTTTGTCCATCAATAGCTCAATCACTAACAACTAGAGATAAACACATAGGTGCATAGGAGAGAAACAATGCATTTTTGGCCTTAGAGTCACAGAATTACATTAATAATAATCCTTTTTTCTCATAAAATACTGTCATTTTTGACCCATGTTTGGCCCTGTTGCTTATAGGTATGTATGAAAGTATATATTTATTGACTTGATTTTCTTAAATAACATAATTAAAATATTGGCAGTAGCTTACATGTGCTTATGTGCCCCTTCTGCATCCTGTCCTTTAGCGAATCCCACCCACTCTCCTGATTCAAGTGTCTATCACTTACTCACTTTTCAACATGTAATTTCACCATCTATATTCCTGAAAGATGTTTTAGGTTTTTTGTGCTTAGCTATTTTTAACCTCATACAAAAAATGTTATCCCGAATGCATTCTTCTTATTTTTTCCTACTCAATGTTCTGTTGCTAAGACATCTGCTGTGGCCACTGGAATTCCTCACAGATCTCTAACCACTGGGAGTGTAATTGACAAGAGCCCCACTTCTATGGTGTGTCCCCCATCGCTGAGTTGCCCTAAGGCCACACTCCCCACTGCTCCTGGGGCCCTGCTCTCAGCCAATGACTGAGTGTGGCAGAGGCACAGGGCAGCCCCATTCCTAGGAGACATGGGACTCCCTGACACCTGATGGCTTAAGGACACCTGGGTGGCCTTGCCAAGTCTTCCTTAGACCTAACAGCAATGTAGTTCACTTTCATCCCACCTTCTTTTCCTCTTGCCTAAATCTGGGTCGACTTGCATGGTAGTCTGATGGCTCCCCCACCCTTCCCAGGCTCCTTCTCCATTTTCTCTCCTAGTCATTGCCCTTAAAAAAATCTTCCTATGTTTAATCTCACCTTGGCACCTTCCTCTCAGAAACCTGGACAAAAGCAACATTCATACGTTGCCTGTAACTGAAATGCATTGTTTTGACTGCTGCATAATATTTAATGATGTGAATATACCAATAAAATGGATAAATACATTGTGGTATACTCATATATAGTCATGTACTGCATAACGACATTTTGGTTAACAATAAACCTCATATACAACAGTGGTCCCGTAAGGTTATAATGGAGCTCAAAAATTCCTATTACATAGTGATGTGTGGTAGCCATGGTAATGCTATAGCACAACGTATTACTCGTGTTTCTGGTGATGCTGGTGTAAACAAACCTACTGCGCTGCCAGTCATGTAAAAGTGTTGCACAGGCCGGGCACCCTGGCTCATTCCTGGAATCCCAGCACTTTGGGTGGCCAAGGCAGGCGGATAGCTTGAGCTCAGGAGTTTGAGACCAGCCTGGGCAACGTAGTGAAACCTCATCTCTATCAAAAATGCAAAAACTAGCTGGGCATGGTCACGTGTGCCTGTAGTCCCAGCTGCTCAGGAGGCTGATGTGGGAGGATCGCTTGAGCCTAGGAGGTAGAGGCTACAGTGAGCTGTGATCATGCCACTGCACTCCAGCCTGGGCGACAGAGTGAGATCCTGTCTCAAAAAAATTTTTTTAATACAAATAAAAATATAAAAGTATAACACATACAATTATGTATGGCATGTATTACTTGATAATAAATGACTGTTACTGGTTTATGTATTTACTACACTATATTTTTAATCTGCATATTATAATATACTCTTTCTACTTATTAAAAAAATGTTAGCTGTAAAACAGCCTCAGGCAAGTCCTTCAGGAGGTATTCCAAAAGAAGAGACTGTTACCATAAGAGATGACAGCTCCATGCATATTATTGCCCCTGAAGACCTGCCAGTGGGACGAGATGTGCGGGTAGAAGACAGCGATATTGATGATCCTGACTCTGTGAGTCCTACACTAATGTGTGTGTTTCTGTTTTAGTCTAAAAACAAAACTTTCAATTTTTTTAAAAAACAAAACATTTAAGAAGTAAAAAATAAAAGTAAAAATTTTAAAAATAGAAAAAATTATAGTATAATGATATAAAGAAAGATAATATTTTTCGTACAGTTGTATAATGTATTTGTGTTTCAAGCTAAGTGTTATTACAAGAGTCCAAAAGTTCTTTAAAAATTTAAAAGTTTATAAAGTAAAAAAAATTACAGTAAGCTAAGGTTAATTTATTGTCGAAGAAAGAAATGTATTTTTTATAAATTTAGTGTACCCTAAGAGTACAGTGTTCATAAAGTTTACAGCAGTGTACAATAATGTCCTAGGCCTTCACATTCACTCACCACTCACTCACTTACTCACCCAGGGCAACTTCTCTTCCTTTCTGCAAGCTCTATTCACGGTAAGTGTTCTATATAGGTGTACCATTTTTTATCTTTTAGACCATATTTTCACTGTAGCATTTTTATGTTTAGATACACAAGTATTAATACTTACCATTGTGCTAGGGTTATCTACAGGATTCAACACAGTAACATGCATACAGGTTTGTAACCTGGGAGCAATAGGCTATATCATGTAGGTAGATGTGTAGCAGGCTATGGCATTTAGCTTTGTGTAAGTACACTCTACGATGTTCACACAATGACCAAATTGCCTGACTATGCATTTTTCAGAAAATATTCCTGTCGTTAAGAAATGCATGACTGTAATTAAATATTTAGGTTGTTTCCAGATTTTACCATTTTGAAGAGTGCTGCTATTAACATCCTTGTACATGTGCGACAAGTTGTCTTAGTTATATATCTGGAAATATATGCATATATTTAATATATCATATATGCATACATTTACAGATATATCTTTTATAGATCAGATAAATATTTGATATATAATATTACATACATTTAAAATATAAATATATTTCCAGATATATATCTTGTATGTATGATATGCTTAGATATAAGACATATATCCAGATATATATCTAAGATATATCTATATATTTATATATCTTAAATATATCTAAATATATATGTAAGACAAATACCCAGATATATACATCTGGAAACTACTGCTTTTTTTTTTTCATTCTGTTGCCCAAGCTGGGGTGCATGGCGTGATCTCAGTTCACTGCAGTCTCAACCTCCTGGGATCAAGCAATTCTCCTGCCTTAGCCTCCCGAGTAGCTGGGATTACAGGTGCATGCCACCACACCTGGCTAATTTTTGTATTTTTTAAAGTAGAGACAGGGTTTCACCATGTTGGCAAGCCTGGTCTCGAACTCCTGACTTTGTGATCTGCCCACCTCGGCCTCCCAAAGTACTGGGATTACAGATGTGAGTCACTGCGCCCGGCCACGAAACTACTGCTTTTTAAAGAGCTTGTACACATTTGTATTTCTACCAGCAAAGTATAGAAGATTTTGTGGTTCCATATCCTTTCCAATACTTTAATATAGTTGGGCTTTTTTTATTTTTGCTAATTAAATGGATATAAAATATATCTCACTGTGGACTTGACTGGTAATTCCCTCTGACCGAACATCTTTTTATGTTTATTTTCTCTTCTGTAAAATGCCTATGTATGTCTTTTGCTATTTTTCTTTTGGAATGCCTGTTGTTTCCGACAGCTTTGAAGGAGTTTTTAATATGATCCTGGTATGAATTCATCATCAGTTACATGTACTGAAAATATCTTTTTCTAATCCAATTTGTAAAATGGTCTTTCACATTCATAAGGTTTCTGTTGATGAACAGTTTTTAATAGAATGACATTTATCGGTTGTTAATTTTATGGTTAGCATTTTTGTTGCTAAAATTTTTTCTTATCTCAAGGTTAGAAGGATATTTACTTATCTTTGCTCCTTAAAAAAAGATAGAAGCTTAGCTTTTGTTATTTATTCCTGAGCAATCTGTAATTATTTTTGTGTGTGGTATGTACTTCAGAACTAATTTCACTTTTTTCCCGTAGCTATTCTTTTCCCCCTCCCCCAGATTAATTTATTAAATAGTCTTTTTTCCCTACTGACCTTCCATACCAGCTCTCTCAGATATCAAAGTTCTATATATTCAAGGGTCTCTTTCTGGGATTTCTACTCTATTCCGTTGACCAGTTTGTCTCTATACTAGTAACACACTATCTTAATATAGCTTCTTATAAGTCTTGATATCTGGTAGTATAAGTCCATCTTTCTCATTCTTACTCCTTCACATTTCTTGGCTAAATTTGATCCTTTTATTCTTCCACATAACTTTTTAAACCCTCTTTTAGATTACATTTTCTAGGTATTACTTGTTACTGTATAATAATGCAGCTGACTTTGTATTAAAACAATTGTGGTGAAAATAATGATCATAATAACAACTGCCTATTCAGTGTTTCAGCTATCATTCACTAAGTACATATTCTCTGTCGGCCATGATGCCAAGCGCTTACATACATTTTCCTCCTTTATTCTCAACACAGGCCTATGAGTTTGAAAATAACTAGCAGATTAGAAAACCAAGGTACAGAGAAATGAAGCACTTATCTAACATCATACAATTAGACTGTTTAGCAACTAGGATTTAATCTTAAACTATTCTGACTTTAAAGCGTTCACTCTTAATTTATGCAGATTATCACAGTGTCCTTAGCTTTAAGGAGAAACAATAATAACAAAACAAACATCGACCACGCCATCATTTCTCAGCATTTTCTGTTCTCCCAATTAGAGCTTCCATATACAGATGACATCTTAAACGTGGTTTACATTGACCATCTATAAAAGGTGTGAAAAACTGGTTCTTTAAGAGTTTGGTCTCCAATGTCTGTTAAATAGATCAGTCCTTGCATTCTTCACTGGCTACAGCCTCCATATATTGCAGGCTGTCCCTGTTATAATCAAGATCCCATGATTTAAGAGGGGTGAAGGGAGGGCTGTGACTTCCAGAGTCTGATTTCTTCTCAGAGAGCGTTGTTCTGCTTTGTTTATTTTTATGTGGTTTTACTGATCATATGTTAAATGTGGCACACACAATTCAGCCTGCTTCGTGATTAGCAAGGGAAAGCTTTTATTTGTGAGTGTGATATGCCCTCCAACCCAAAACTACATAGCGGAGGAAACACAAGGTCACACAAGATTTAAATCCTCCCATAATAATAAGCCAGCATAGTAGACACATAATCATCCCCGAGACTTGCATTGCAAAACAATTTCACAGTACATAACTAGCTAATTTAATCTTCTATAACCTTGGGAAGCAAACGGAGTAGGTGCTACTACGCCCATTTTATAAATGAAGATGAGATGCAGAGACAGTGACTTGTCCAAGGTCACAGTGCAGTTGAGAAATAAGAGCTACAACTAGGTCCGTGGAGACGGATTTTCAGTCCGGAGCTGTCTTCACCTCTTCTTGTTTCCTACCTTGAAGCTTTGACATTCCAAGGCACCCAGGGAAAGGCACTCCCTGACTCCTTCTCAGAGTTGCTGCTCCAAAAGAGGGTTCATTTCCTATTAAAGCAGAGAAGCAACTGAATGCATGAGATACCCCCACCATCAGAATCCTGATAGCCATTGGCTGTAACATTTTCTTGCTCAGTTTAAATTCAGATTTCTACTTTACAAGCACTATTTGAATCCAACAGCTCTAAAGTGGCAGAATTCCACCTGGTCTTCCTAAGACCAGGGTTCTTTCCACTGTATTTAGAAAGAGGAGTGTCATGTAGGAATGCCTTTAGCATCCTCTGGCTCTGGGAAAAAAACCTGGAAGTGCACTTGTCCCTGAGTGGTCCTAAGTGCCTTCTGGATTTGTGAGTGAGATGCTCCTCCTTGCTCCATCACCAGACCTTCTGCACCCCGTAGCGATAAACAGCCTTCGCTTCTATGTCAACCCACGGCAGTGTGGAATCAGCTGCTCAGATGCGTCCTAATCCAGGACCTCTAGCTCTCTCGAGGCAGGATTCAGTAAACATGTATATTTTATTTCAGTATTTTTCTATGTGTGTATGTATGTCCATTTGACTCTTGGACAATGAGGGAGTTAGGGGTGCCAACCTCCCACAGAGTAAAAAATATGCTATGACTTTTTTTTTTTTTTGTAGGCAGAGTCTCACTCTGTCACCCAGGCTGGACTGCAGTGGTGCGATCTCTGCTCCCTACAACCTCCATCTCCCAGCTTCAAGCCTTCAAGCCATCCTCCTGCCTCAGCCTCCCTAGTAGCTGGGAATATAGGTGCATGCCACATGCCTGGCTAATTTTTGTATTTTTAGTAGAGATGGGGTTTCACCATGTTGGCCAGACTGGTCTTGAACTCCTGACCTCAGGTGATCCACTTGCCTCAGCCTTCCAAAGTGCTGGGATTATGGGTGTGAGCCACCACAGCTGGTCTGCTATAACTTTTGATTCTCTAAAAATGTAACTACTATAGCCTACTGTGTACCAGAACCCTTACCAAACACAAAAACAGTGATTAATACACATTTTGTATGTTATACATATTATCGACTGTATTGTTATAATAAAGCAAGCTAGAGAAAAGAATATGTTATTAGGAAAATCATAAGGAAAATACAATACTTATTTATCGATACCATTAAGTTTAAGTCATCTGTTTACAAGCTGAATCATCTCTCTGAAAGGGTGGCAATCGCAGCTGCATACCTCAATCTACGGGTACATATCAAGCAATTCAACTTTTTCTTGTAATGTTATGACTTTTCTCTGCTTCTTGGGAGTACTTCCAGCATCACTAGTGACACTTCATATGGGGCCCATGGTGTTATTCAAGGTTTATAATATTGACTAAATATGATGAAAAATACGTAAGAACCAAACCACAAGAGATCACTTTTTACTCCATATGCAATTTACCAGAAAGACCAACTGCTCACGTGGAGATTTTTAGCGTCACACTGAGTTTTTACTGGATACTCACAACACTTGAGCTCACGGCAACAGCAACAGAAAGTGGCTATTAAATTATTACGGTAGTACAGTATTACTACGTTAATTTTATGCAGTTATGATTTAATACTGCATCTTCATGTTTGCTTACATTTTTCTCAACTGGGAATGACACCATGTACTATCTCTAAGTGTTTGTGCATACATTTTGATACCTTTTAACTTCTATAATAGACCTGTGTATATTTTATGGTGGTAAATTACAAAATAGACTAGTATCTACACATATTTTCTGCATTCATGACATAACTTTTTCTTTTTCTTTTTGAGATTGAGTCTTGCTCTGTTGCCCCAGGCTGGAGTGCAGTGGTGTGATCTCAGCTCGCTGCAACCTCTGCCTCCTGGGTTCAAGCAATTCTTGTGCCTCAGTCTCCCAAGCAGCTGGAACTACAGGCATGTGCCACCACACTCGGCTAATTTTTTATATTTTTAGTACAGATGGGGTTTCACCGTGTTAGCCAGGAAGGGATTACAGGCGTGAGCCACTGCGCCTGGCTGATGCCTGTAATCCCAGCACTTTGGGAGGTCAAGGCAGGTGGATCACTTGAGGGCAGGAGTTCGAGACCAGCCTGGTCAATATGGTGAAACTCCATCTCTACTAAAAATACAAAAATTAGCTGGATGTGGTGGCAGGCACTTGTAATTCCAGCTACTTGGGAAGCTGAGGCAGGAGAATTGCTTGAACCTGGGATGCGCAGGTTGTAGTGAGCCAAAATGGCGCCACTGTCCTCTAGCCTGGGCGACAGAGCAAGACTTCATCCCAAAAAAAAAAAAAAAATCTGAATGTAAGTGGACCAGCGCAGTTCAAACCAGCCTTGTTCAAGGATCAACTGTATTCTGTTTCATCAACTGTATTCTGAAAAAGTTTTGTATCTTTTTCAATTAATATATTTTGGGCATTTTTGAAGTCTGTAAAGTTTTTTCAAAACTGCCTTTTAAAAGCTGCAAAATATTTCATCATTTTGATATACAACAATTTATCCACACAGTTGCACATCGTCAGTCATTTCGGTCGTTTTCCTTTTGGTTAAACATCTTTGTGCATAAAAATATGTTCATCCTTTTAATTGTTTAAGGATTCACACGTGTGGAATTCTTCATCAAAGAGTAAGAACACTTTGAAGATTTTTGATACAGGATTGCCTAACTGCTTTTCAGAAAGACGACACCAATTTACACTCCCTCCACAATGGGGAAAAATGCTACTCTTACCAGATTTTGAGCCTTGCCATTTTTCAAACACTTTGTTATTTCAATATGTTTTTAAGTGGTATCTCAAGGTTATTTCATCTGGTTGAATACTTGTGAGGTTAGCTTTTTTTCTTGGGTCTGTTAGTCATTTATATAATCCTTTAGCCACTTTTTAAAAAATGTGATCTTAGCATTCTTCTTCACTTCTTTAGTTATTAGGGATATACATCCTTTTTCTGAATTATTTGTAATAAATACTTTCCACATGATTGTTGTAAGGTTTTTAAGTATTGTAATGAGTTTTTTGAAGTACTTAAGTTTTGTATTTTCATTAAGGAAATGATTACTGTTTTCTGACTTCCTCTGTTGGTTATCTGTTCAAAAAACCCTTTCAAAGCTCTAACAAATACTCATCTCAGTATTTTCAAGTTTTGGTTTCACTTAAAATTTTCGCTTTTATACACTTGGGTTTATTTTGATATATAGTGTGTGAGGCTATACATTTTTTCTTTGTTTGCAAATAGCCAGATTTTTCAACAGATTTGCATGTACTGTGTCTTGATGTTAAATTGGACAACATTTTTAAAAAAGGCAATGAGAGGATTTGGTGCTGGAGAAATTCATTCATAAGCCTGGCGTATTCAGAACACTGACGAATTGTTGAGTGAGTACCAAGAAAGTTGTCAGGATAGACAAGTATTCAACAGCCACTGGGAAGGTTCCAAACTGTGCCCCCTTTCCCCTTCTCCATAATTAAGGAGACTCCCTTTACCAAAATGAACTGTCCTAAATTTAAGTAGCCAAAAGTCACAGCAGACCCAGAATTGTTTCTTGGTGTCAAGGCCTCAATCAACCACCAGAAAATGAGATATTCACAGATCGAGTTGACAAGGGATGCCAGAAGGGACAGGAGAGGTACAACTGTCAGATAGATTGGTCTTGTTGGCCACCCAGCTGTTTGTGCCACTTGCATATTCTCCCACAGCACTCCCTGCATGTCTCCAGCACATTACAACACCGTATTCTAATTTTGTGTTATGTGTCTTTTTCTTTTCCTCTATCCTGCTCCTTGCTTTAAAAAAATTATTAATGGATAGTAACTAATTTTCTCATTTGAAAAAAAAATACACTGAAGTAACTCTATGCAGTTTACTAAATGTTATTATACCTTTATTTGATAAATGTGAAAACTCATTTAACACACACCTCAAGCATGACATAAAATGTTGCCATTATTCTAGAAAATTTCTTGTGCCCTTTGTAGTCATCACCCCGTGCCCAGTCCTGAGGTAGCCACTATTCCAATTTCTGTACCCACAGAACCCACAGACATGTTTTGGTTGTTCTTGAATTTCATAGTAATTGAATTTTAAAGTATATATTCCTTTGTCTCTTAATTCCTTCATTAACTCTATAATATTTCAGACATTCATTCATGTCTATTCCTTTTTGTTGCTGAGCAGATTTCAGCACTATTTGTTGAATAGATTGTCCTTTTCTCATCAATTTGCCTTGGCACCTTTGTCAGAAAACATTTGATTGTAATTTTTTTTCTGTCCTATTGATGTATTTGTGTATTTTAACACCAATAAGACATTGTCTTAGAAACTGATAAATTAATACTAACATTTATATGGAAATGTAAAAGACCAAAACAGTCTTTAAAAATATGATAAAACTGGCGAGGGGGACGATGGCTCATGCCTCTAATCACAGCACTTCGGGAGGCCGAGGTGGGTGGATCACTTGCCATCAGGAGTTCGAGACCAGCCTGGTCAAAATGGTGAAACCCCGTTTCTACTAAAAACACACAAAAATTAGCTGAGTGTGGTGGTGCACCTGTAATCCCAGCTACTCAGGAGGCTGAGGCAGGAGAATCACTTGAACCCAGGAGGCAGAGGTTGCAGTGAGCCGAGATCACATCACTGCACTCCAGCCTGGCGACAGAGCGAGACTCTGTCTCAAAAAAAAAAAAAAAAAAAAAAAAGATGAAACTTACAGTGAGACTTAAAATTGGGTCATGTAAATCCTCCAACTATTTTATTTTTAACAAAAAATCAATTTCTACCAAAAAAAAAAAAAACCTGCTGGGAATTTGATTGCAATTGCATTTAATCTATGGATCAATTTTCTGAGAATCAGCATCTGTACAATACCAATTCTAACCATCCCATAAGCATGGCATCTCTCTATGAGGTCTTAATCACTCTCAACAATGTTTTATGGTTTCAAGTGTAGAAGTCTTGTACATCTTTTTTTAAAAAAATTTGAAGGTATTTGTGATACTGTCATAAATAACGATTTTTAATTTTTTTCCAATTGTATGTTGATAGTATATAAAAATAAAATAAAAATTTTCTGTATTAACTTTGTATCTTAAAACTTGCTGAGTTTACTTATTAGATTTAGTAGGATTTGGGAGTAGATTCCTTTGAAGTTTCTACCTGCAAAATCATGTCATTGTAGAGAAAGATAATTTTGCTTCTTTCTCAGTCTTTATGACTTCTATCTTTTTTTGCCTAATTGCAAGACCTCAAGTACAATGTTGAATAGCAGCATGAGAGTGGACATCCTTACCTTGTTTTTGACCTTAGAGAGAAAGTGTTCCATATTTTATCATTAAATAGGATGTTAGGTATAAGTTTTTATAGATGCATTTTATCAAATTGAGGAAATTCTGTTCTATTACTTGTTTGTCTAGAGGTTTTATCACGGAATAGTGTTGAAATTTTCAAAATCTTTTCCTGGATCTACTGAAAATGTTCGTATTTTTCTTTTTTATTCTGTTAATGAGATGAATTACACTGATTATTTTTCTCATATTTTAATTGATCTTGCATTTTTTGTGATAAAGCCTACTTAGCCATGATGTGTTATCTTTTTAATATATAGATGGCTCCAATTTGCTAATATTTTGTTAAAAATTTTTGCATCTCTATTCATGAGAAATATTGGTCTGTAATTTTTGTTTCTTGTAGTGTATTTGTCAGGTTTTGGTATTATGAATATGTCAGCTTCCTAAAAAGGGTTGAGAAGTGGTCCTTCCTCCTCTGTTTCTATAAGAGATTGTTTAAGATTGGTATTATTCCTTTCCTAAGTGTTTGATAGACTTCACCAGTAAAGCTATCTGGGCCAGATATGTTCTTTGTGAAAAAAAAATGTAATTGTGAATTTAACTTCTTTAACACATATTCAGGTTACTTATTTCTTCTTTTGTCCAGTTATGAAAAGTCCTGCTTTTCAAAGGATTTATCCATTTACGTGGTCAAACATGTTGGCATAAATTTGTTTACAATACCCTCTCATCACCCTTTTAATGTCTGTAGGATTTGTGGGAATATCCTTTCTTTTCTCTTTATATTGGTAATTCACATTTTCTCTCTTTTTTTGGTTTTTCCTTCTTCAGTTTAGGAGCTTATCAATTTTTTTTCTTTTTTTTCTTTTTTTTTTTTGAGACAGAGTCTCGCTCTGTCGCCCAGGCTGGAGTGCAGTGGCCGGATCTCAGCTCACTGCAAGCTACACCTCCCGGGTTCACGCCATTCTTCTGCGTCAGCCTCCTGAGTAGCTGGGACTACAGGCGCCGCCACCACGCCCGGCTAATTTTTTGTGTTTTCGGTAGAGAGGGGGTTTCACCGTGTTAGCCAGGATGGTCTCGATCTCCTGACCTCGTGATCCACCCACCTCGGCCTCCCAAAGTGCTGGGATTACAAGCGTGAGCCACCGCGCCCGGCCAGGAGCTTATCAATTTTATTGATCTTTTCAAAAATCGGTTTCTGGCTGTGTTGATTTTCTCTATTATTGTCTGTCTTCTATTGAATTGATTTCCACTCTTGTCTTTATTTCCTTCCTTCTACTTTGGGCTTACTATACTGTTCTAGCTTTTTTTTTTTTTTTTTTTTTTTTTGAGACAGTCTCACTCTGTCACCCAGGCTGGAGTACAGTGGCGTGATCTTGGCTCACTGCAACCTCCGCCTCCTGGGTTCAAGTGATTCTCCTGCCTCAGTATCCCAAGTAGCTGGGATTACAGGCATGCACCACCATGCCTGGTTAATTTAGTATTTTTAGTAGAGACAGGGTTTCTCCATGTTGGTCAGGCTGGTCTCGAACTCCTGACCTCAGACCTCAGGTGATCCGCCAGCCTTGGCCTCCCAAAGTGCTGGGATTATAGGCATGAGCCACCACGCCCGGCCTTTTTCTAGCTTCTTAATGTGGAAGCTTAGCTCATTGATTTCAGCACTTTCTTATTTTCTAATACAAGCACTTAAACTCTAAATTGTATTCTTAGCATCACACAAGCTGCATCTCACAAATTTTCATATGCTATACTTATCATTCAGTAAAAGGTAACTAATTTTCCTAGAGTTTTTTCTTCAGAAGTATATTGCTTAATTTCCAAATGTTTAAATATTTTCTAGATATCTTTTTGTTATTGTTTTATAATTCAATTCTAATGTGGCCAGAAAATATAATTTGTATGGTTTTTATGTTACTCAAAGTTTTCTTGGTGTTACCATGGGAATGAAGGTCTACTAGAATCTTTTACTTGCTAACCAGAAACAGCTTTTCTACTCCCTTTACTCCAACTAACTTAGCTTCTCCAAGGCAGGAATGATATCTTACTAGTTTCTCTATGGCAGTGCTTGCCACATAACAGAAATTCAATAAAGGTAAGAATGTATTTATTTATGCTGAAAATTGAACAAAAGGAGGCTTATGACTAAAACATGGACTTCCCCTCAAGTATTTCATGGTGTAAGACGAAGGCAATGTGTAAACACACGTTTCCTTACCATTTTTAAAGAAACTGTAGAAAGGCAGAAGAAGGGTATGAAATCTAAAAATGGAATCTGAGCAGTATGATTGAAATGTATCTCAATTTGTAGTGATATAGTAATTATCATTTTCATTGTGCTTTACAGTTTATAATTTACAAGCCTTTTCTTAAGGAAGGGAAGACATAATATAGAATGATCCATGTGATTTTTAGGAACCCCACTATTGAGTTCACAAATTGAATTAACTTAAACAAAAGAAGGAAAGATGGGTGCATAACCAAGAGCAAATATTAAAGAATCTATTAAGAAAATGAATGCTATCGGGAAAGGTGAAGTGGGGAAGGATGATGATAATGGTGCTGATAATAATACCTACCATTTATTGAGTATTTAAGGTTTTGTAGGCATGGTGTTAAGCAGCTTATGCTCCCAACAACCCTACATTGTTATGCTTACCTCATGGAGGAGGAAACTGAGACTTAGAGAGGTTAGTTGACTTATTATGAAGAGGTTAGTTGACCAAGATTATGAAGTTAAAAAGTAAAGAAGTCAGGATTGGATTTGTGAAAAAATTGAGGAGTGTTCCTTATTCACTGGAACTTGTCATAGATGGGGGTCTGCACCCTGACAGGTAAGAGATGGGCTTTACACTCATATTTTGTCTGTTTTTCCAGAAGTAGAGTCAGTAAGGGATTTTTCCATGTACACAATATACTGTCAAATACCAGTATGTGTATGTGTTGGGGTGGGTCAGGGAGCAGTCAGTTTTCAAAGGGCAAACTGAAAATTGAAGTTTGAGATAGAGCTAACATGAACTGAGAGGGGATAGACAAGGGACTAGTGAGAAGAGCAGAACCAAATGGGGATACGACCAAGACAGAAACCGGAAGGTGGTAACAGACCACCAGTATTCTGCCCTGAGCATGTGCCAGGCACTGTGCATGGCACTTGTAGAGCTATTATATCATGTGATACTCACAACCACTCATGAGATAATTACCGTTGTCCCCCTCTGAGAGATTAACCCAAGGTCACATATATAGGATGTAGTGGCATTAGGTAAACTTAGAATTCCAAGATCTTAAACACTGTTTCTCTCCAATGGTGGTTGGATGTTAGAGACCAGGACCCAAAAATGGGACATGGGGGTGGTGGACAGTTAGGAAAGGAACCTAGTGACTGGGACCGATTCCCCTTGTTCAACCACTGCCATTGCAGGCTGGCTGATATTGATCCATCTAATCCTTTGTTGATACTGCTCCCAGGACTTCTAAAAGGCACCTGTACTTTTAAGGCAAAACATAAAGGGACTTTAAATTATCTTTGGCACAGGATGAAAAATATGTCCATTGCTTGAGATCAATATTGTAATTGGCACAATATTAACAGATGGCAGAAAACAGATTTTTTCAGTATTTATATTCCTTCCATAGTTCCTATCAAGGAAAGCAACTTCATGTTGGAAAAGGTTCCCACAGATACTGTCAACAGATAATGGAAGCCCAAGAGAGAAGGTGCTAAATGAATGCTTGGGGCCCAGGGGCCTGGCCAGACAAGTTGTATTCCAGGAGACTTCCTGTCTGCCTTGAAGCACTGAGGCTTTGAGGAGAGGTGCTGGAAGCCCAGCCATGGGAAAAGGTGGAAGTTTTTGACCTTTTAAATAAAGGTCAGGCAGTTTGGATGATCTTTTTCTGGTGAGCTGGATGCTGTTCCCAGGTGAGAGGCAAGGAGTGAACTGTCACAGACCTGCCATGTTTCTTTCTGAGAGACTTGCTAGACTGGTTTTCCAGGTATTGTGTGGATGAAGTGCATTTGGATTGCAGCATGCATTTGACAGATAAAGCCTCTATCTTTGAAAATGAGATACACCCATGGACAAGGGCTGATGGCAACCAAGTCAGGTAGATGAGTAACTGATTGGACTCAGAGTACTAATGAATGAGTTGATGTGGATCTAGAGAAAGGATCTTTCACACCACAGTTTTCTGGCCTCCGTCTTACCTTGTTAGGCATTTTTATTAATGTCTTGGATGAAGACATTGATGGCCCAGTGATAAAATTTGTGGGTGACACAAAGCTGGAAGGGATAGCTAATACATTGGACAGTAGAATTGCAATGCAAAAAAGATTTGACAGGCTGAAACAATGGACCAGATCTAACAAGATTATGTTTAATGGGGATAAATGTAAAGTCTTAACATTTGGTTAAAATAAACAAGCAAATAAGATGGAATAAGCAGCAGATGGGAAAGATGTGGTTTGATAGGAGCCTGTGTGAAAATAATAGAGATGTTTCAGCTGATTATAAGCCCAAAATGAATCACTAGTGCGCTATAAGCTCAGGCTGTAATAGAAATGTAGAGTACACTATAAGGAAGGCAGTAATCCTTTCGTAGTCCAAAATAATGGCTCATATTTACAGAGTGAGTTCTCTATGGCAAATACCTTCATATGGATTCTCTCAGTTATTCTCACTTCTGGCCTTTGAGTAGGAAACTGGAGCTCAGAGAGATTAAGTTACCTGTCCAAAGTCACATGACTAGAGCGAGGATATGGACACAGGTGTTCTGACTGCGTGCAGATGCTCCGTCCTGGAGGGCAGAGCCATTGCCAGTGAGGTGAAGAGACAAGGAGGTATATTTGGGTTCCAACAAGACTGAACTTTCTAATAATGAGAGCACTCTGACAATGGACTGGTGTCTCACAGGGAATGAGGCCCTGTCAAGAGATGGCCTTAAATACAGGCAGATTGATCACGTGTCAGTAACAAACACTGGATCAGGTAACTGTTGAGTTCTCTTCCTACTAAGGGCTGTTGAGCTTCTAGACAGATCCTAACACCTGGAGTGCAGAGTCTGGGCATTTTTAGGTATAAGGGAACTTCCCAGGAATTTCCGTTTATTGCATTTCAACAATGAGCTTTAATAACCTGCTTTCTTCATAGAGTTGTTTATTTGGTTTTTAATTTTTATTCATTAGGGATTTTTGAGTTATGTGCTATCCTTTACCCATATAACAAAAGTCCCTAGAAAGCTGCCTCAGACCCACTGTGCCAGGATTAAAGGAACAAAGAAGAAAAAGAAACAAGCACATATGTTTTCTACTTCATTGTAGTATCTGTGTCCTCTCACTGTTAACAGATATCACATTTTGATACTGTCAGGACTTTATATGTATGTAACAGTCTTTCACTCCATCCTCCTTATCCCAAAGATGGCCTTTCTAAATTATTTTTTCTATTTTGCAGTGGTCTAGTGAAAGAGAGACCTATAACATTAATAGTTGGAATTATAAGGAGAAGATAGTAGAGTAAATAGGTTAAAAGCAAGGAGCTGAGAACATATTCAATCAGGAATTACTTTACGTGATCCATCATACATGGACTTCGGTTCATCCACTTTGATTGCTGAGAGACCTCCATCTTCTCTCTTTCAAAATTCTAGAATATTTAAATCTTTGTTTAGGATAATTAGGATTTGTGGACTTGTGGCCCCATATATAAGATGTTTATAAATTATAGTTTCCCACGTTAAGGGAAGAAACAATGACCTGGCAGTGAGGCTGACATTCTGTTATGCACCTAGCCACCTAATCCATCTGAACAGCTCCTATCACTCACCCAGTGGTGGAGAAAGCCGGCACTGCCCAGTATAATGAGACAATGTCAGGCATTGTAAGTAAATATGCTTGGGCCTGCACTCAACGGTCTCATGCTGCAGTCGCATTTTCAAGGAAGCCCACACCATCTTAATCATGCCTGCCAGGGAGGAAATTCTCTTTTCTCTGTGTTTTCTTTTCTCCTAGACATATTTCCCCTGTATCATTTAAACATATTAAATCACTCTTAGTACGCAGAGTGGGCATCATGTTAGCATAAGATCTAATCAGACCGAGTCTGCTGGTCTCCAAAGGCTTTATTCTTTTTGTCTCTTTCCTCTGTTTTCTTGTTAGACTGAAGAGCCTTTTCTGACATCCTCATTTGTTCTGCTGTGTAATAGCATGGAATCTTTCAGAGCTGTCGACATCTGCTCCACTCTAGAGAGCTGCAGAACCAAGCCAGCAGAGCAATAATAATTATGCCCGAATGGACTGAAAACGATACAAGAGACGAGAAGGAAGACAAGGAAAAATACACCCAGTGCGATGATGTTCGAACCTGTAAGTGGGTGTGTGTGTGAGTGTGCATGTGCTGAAGCCATACGCTTATGTGTGCACTGAGGACACAAATCATGTTCCTGAGAGCAGTGGACTAGAATTCAATCAGGCTCAGACTTCTCCAAAGTCCCCAGTCCTTGCTCCTTCCCCTAGACGGCCATGCTCAGTGTGGATGCAGCTTTCTGCATGTACAATGGTAGTTTGCAGGACACTGGGGAAAGGAACTTTCTCCTCTTTCCCTTACTCTTATATCTAGTGGGGTAACAAAGGCTGCAGATGTGTCTTCCTCCCTAGATACTACTCTCTGGGAATAAATTAGGCTCCTTGGGAAGATGCTGTAAGTCTTCCCGATTGTCAAGATACTAGTTATTAAATAACTGGTATGTTGGTCTTACGCTAATATTAAATATAACAACTGGCATCTGTCGGGTGCTCAGTATTTGCCAGGCATTGGGCATTGTGTAGGCCCTTCACATACACTATCATTCATCCTTAAAGAACTTTATGAACGGGCATGGCAGCTTGCCCCTGTAATCCCAACTTTGGAAGGCTGAGGTGGGAGGATGGAACCCAGGCGTTTGAGACCAGCCTGGGCAAAATAGGGAGACCCTATCTCTACAGAAAATTAAAAATTAGTCGGATGGGCTGGGCATGGAGGCTCACTACTGTAATCCCAGGACTTTGGGAGGCCGAGGTGGGTGGATCACCTGAGGTTAGGTGTTCAAGAACAGCCTGGCCAACATGGTAAAATCCCATCTCTACTAAAAATACAAAAAATTAGCTGGGCATGGTGGTGGGTGCCTGTAATCCCAGCTCCTTGGGAGACTGAAGCAGGAGAATTGCTTGAACCTGGAAGGCAGAAGTTTTAGTGAGCCAAGATCGTGCCATTGCACTCCAACCTGGGCTACAAGAGTGAAACGCTGTCTCAAAAAAAAAAAAAAAAAAAAAATTAGTCAGATGTGGTGGCGCATGCCTATGGTCCCAGTTACTCAGGAGGCTGAGGTGGGAGGAGTGATTGAGCATGGGAGGTTGAAGCTGCATTTAGCCATGTTCATACCACTGTGCTGTAGCTGGGATGACAGAGTAAGACCTTGTCTCAACAACAAAAAAAGAACTTTACAAGGTAGCAGTTACTATGATCTTCATTTGCAGATGAAAAAATTAGGACTAGGCCATATTCTCAGAGGCCCTGCTGATACATTAAGAGAGCCTGGTTTTTCAAGGCTGTGGTTACACGCGAACAAAAGAACTGGTCATGTCATTCATTTGTGATTCTTCAGCAAAGCAGCCAGGCTGCTCAGTGACATACTTAGCCGGTTCCAAGAAATAATTGTCAGTTCAACAAAGAACTAAAATTTAAAAAATAAAATAAAATCCCCAAAGCAGAGAGCCCAGTATGTTTTCATTGAGTTAACTAATTACTTTGCAGAATCCAAGAATCCTACTGAGGTCTTGAGGTCTTCAGGACCCAGGGTGAGTCCTGCCCCTCCTGTGAGTCTCAGGGCCCTGCTTGGTCTTGGAAGCCAATGTATCAAGGGTGGACTCTCGGCAAAGGTGGGAGGCAGATGAGACTTATCAACAGAGAACACATCCTTCCCTCCTGTGCCATCCACTTCCCCCAGCCTCATCCCCACTCTTGCCACACTCCAGAACTTATTCAAAATATGCTCTCCTGACATCCTTTACTTCTTCAGCGCTTTCTTCTTGTGGGACCCAGATGACTCACTTACACCAAAGTGACCCATCTTTACAAAATTCATTTTAACCAGATAAAAGTCTTATTTAGGCCAAAGGAATGCATCTCAAGTGGTGGCATTTTAAGACTTTCTCAAGGTAACAAGATGGCTTGAGGTTGGAGAGAAAGTATCCATGGCATTTTTATAATCATACCCCATGGAAAGAGAAAGGAGCCTTTTTCCATCAATGTATATAGCCGGATCATGCTTGGAATGGAGTAGAAAGAGAAGGAGACAGAACTTTACCTGGGGGTCAGACCGCTCCAGACTTGGGAGTCGTAAGGTTTTCTGTGGGAAAGCACTTTTTCTCCCTTTCCTCCCTAAAATTTCACTAAGTGTTACTCTACACATTACAATGTTAACTTTGCAAAGAGAGAAGAAGACTTACCTGAACAATTGAAAGCTTGGGCAGAAGAAAAAGCAAGCAGGGATAACTTGGGAGGGAGAATAAAACCTAGAGCTAAAGAGGAAAAAAAAAAAAGCATGTGACACAATGTTTGTCAGCAGCTGTGCTGCTGAAAGTCACCCAACAGGAAGAGCAGGCAGCCAGCGAGATGGAAACTGCCAGTGCAATAAAGCATCAGTGAGAGTCAGGGCTGACTGGGGCTGTGGATAAAACTGGAGCACACCTGGGACCAAGGACTAGCATAGTCCCTCCCAGTGTGATTCGAGCATCAGCATACATACTGTCGGGCCCAACTTGGGCCAAAATTAGCATCAGTCACCCAGTAACAGTAATGATTACTCTACCCTTACAGATGGTAGCTCATATGACCATAAGATGTTGACCAGTGAAGTGCACTCAGCCAGCCAAGACTTGGGCTGCAGCATACCACATAATCTTTGTGGCTCTTGGTTTTTCATTCCAATAAAACTTTTTTGACCTCTGTAGAAAGCTGTAACCCATACAAAAGCTCTTATGACCATTTAGGAATTCATAAGATCTTTGGAAAATTCTACATTGCCTTCCTAAGTCCCTCATGTTCCTCAAGTGCCATCT
This sequence comes from Theropithecus gelada, assembly GCF_003255815.1. Lineage (NCBI taxonomy): Eukaryota > Metazoa > Chordata > Mammalia > Primates > Cercopithecidae > Theropithecus > Theropithecus gelada. The sequence goes on from NC_037668.1 coordinate 8,127,698, forward strand.
GCAGTTGATCTTCCCAGGTGAATTGGAACAATGTATCCAGAGCACCCCTCCCTTGGCCCCACCCTGAACGATGGAGGTCTCTGAAATCTGTAATGGGTGAGTGGACCTGTAGTCCTTACCGGGAGGTGTACAGACGAGCACAGAGAGCTGGCCTCTGAGAGCATCCCTTGCAGCTAAAGGCCACTGCCTGGCTCAAGTCCATCCACATCAGCAAATCTGCATGTTGTAGTTCTACAGAGACTGCTGCTCTTGATCTAATTAATAGTTTGTTTGTTTGCATAATTTTCCACAGGAAGGACTATTAGCACATCAAAAGGATGTTAAAAGTATCCTCGGTAATGACAGAGTAAATACAAACCTAGTTTATCAAGCTGTCAGTTTTAACAAACACCACTCTGATGTGCTAACCTTTTCCCAGGAGATGCTCCTCTTAAGTCAACAGCCAGCAACAGGCCCAGTCTGTGAACTAGTTGATGGTGAAAAACCAAAACAATTTCTATAACGATATATATTTTTTAAATTCCAAACTATCTGAAAAATGCTGGAGGCATGTGTTTTGCTTTTCCTTCCTCCCTCCTCCGATTTAAAAGCTTTTGTAGAAAACCCGGGGGACTGATAGCACTTTTCTTCACATCTCAAGGGAGCAGTTTGAAAAATGTTTTTAGAACTCTTATTTTCATAATACTCCAGGGAAAGAAAGAAAGGTGGGTCATTTACATAAACTTAAGGATTTCTGTATACCCTATTTCTGTCCTCCCTCTCAAAGAAAAGAGAGGGGGAACACCAAATCTCCTTGAAACTTTAAGAGCCCTCTGAGGTTTAACTCAAGAAAGAAAATGCCTCTGAAGGCAGAGAGCAGAGAATGACAGTATGACCAAGCGCCTCAGCTGTCCAAAACACCTCAAGATGCATGTTAAACCCAATAACTGTGACCCTCTCATGTACACCTTGGGACGGGATTGGCAAAGGCTCCTTCTGTATGGAAAGTATACGCAGTAAAATCACTCAGGCCTTTCAGCGGGAAGTTTGGCAGCTAAGGCCTGTGGAATGTTTTCAGTAACTAAAATTTAACTCCCTTAGCTTAAACAAATTATTTATTTAGTCACCTACATACTACATTCAGGCTCATTTTCTTAGGCAGAAGATACTGAACATAATTTTAACTTCTTTTTTATGGTTATTGATTGGCATGAGACTTGTCTTATTACCTGGAGGCTGGGGAAATAAGTTCAGAAATTAACAAAATATCACTGAGGCAACCAGAATGACTTCTAAAGTAAAAGGATGCCTAGGATCTGTTTCCATTACTCCTTCTTATGAGGAGTCTGATTGTGTCTGTCATTTTACTCCCCCACGAAGCCCACGTGCCTCAGGAGAATCTGTCTCGAGCCCTTCTTCCCACCTAGACTGTATTCCAGGGGATGGCCTAATTTGGTCATTTCAATGCTTTGTCAGTGGTTGGTTCAGAAATGATCATGTAAAAAGAAAAAAAAAGAAAAAGAACAGAAATGATCATGTGATATGTGATACTTTGGGCCAATGAGGCAAAAGGAAAGGTTTTCTAGGAGCCTCTGGGGAAAATGTCCTTGTTCATCAGGGACTGCCATGGGAACAATCTGAACATTGCTATCCATGGATGTGAGGCCATTTACTACAGCTGCCTGGCTGAGGATGAAGCTGTGAGTTGGGAAAGGGATGAGCTAAAAGAACTGCCGGGAAATGGAGCCACAGCACGTGACTCCATCAATCTTAAAGCCTGAAATGCCTCTGGACTTCAGCTTTGTGAGCCATCTATTATCTTACTTTAGAAGCCAGTTTAAATTTTCTGTTGCATACACATCAAGAAATCGTAACTAATACAAGTTGCCAATAATGAAGAACTTCCACCTAGTGCTAATAATGAAAATTTTAAAAATTGCCTTTACAAAGAAAGAACGTAATATCGACAAATGGGTGAAAAGATGAGCAACTGCATTGTAATAGAAGTAAGAGGACTTCCTCTAAAGTGTCAATGACTGTATTATGAAATGTTTAGCACTAAGCCTAAGACACTGTCATCATGTGGAGTAGTTTGAATAAGACCAAGAAAAATGATCTAAATTATTAGAAACAGAGATCTACCATGGTCATACTTCACCTTAACATGGGACCTTTTGAAGAAAATAAGTAGATACAACATAGTGTACAGTTTAAAACAGTCCTCAAGATGCCCTGGTCAAGAGACCAGAGACTGTTCTAGAGGTTCTAACAATAATAATACAGTTTCAAACGGAGTGGCATGGGCTGGAGGATGGCCCGCCTAATTTGTGTACACCAAGACCAGTTTTGTACATAATAAAAATGGAAAGCTCCAAGGAATTGGGAAAGTATTCCTTCCCCATCTGAAATACTTCCCCAAATGCCTGCTGACTGAAATTATGTTAACTCTGAAATAAAGACACTCCTTTAACAAGAGATAAATGACCTCAAATGCAAATTTCCATGGGAACACTAATATGGTACTAAAACCTTGGCCATGCTAACATGAACATTGGTTTACTTTCTGTTGCAGTATCTCCAGACTATAACCTTTGTGAGGCAGAGATGTTTTTGTCTTTTTCACTGCTTTATCCCTAGTAAATGACTAAGTGCCTAAAATGGTGCCTAATCTTTTGTATAGGCAAAATAAACATTTGTGAATGAATGGCAAATATCTGAGCATTTACCAAGAGCAAACTTTTATAGGAAGGAAGGAAACTCTCCAGAGGGCACTATACGACTGAAGGAGATAAAAGGAAAAGTGAACCCTAAAGAAGTGAAAGGGGCAAGAAAATGAACAAAAGATGGGAAAGATTTTTTTTTTCTTACTTCATTTAGTCTAAGGCAGGCCCTGATTGAGTTCCCACACTAGATCCCATGTCAAGGAGTTGGAAGACTCTGACGTTCTAAGGGTAGAGAGTCACAGTATTTGAGCCACATAGCAGAACCAGATTGCATCTTCACTCTCCACTGGCCCACCTGTCTCTTGTTCTCCAAGTAGTAATTCCCTCCCCAAACTCTAGAGGTGGATTTATCATGAAGCTCAAGCTTCACCGCCCCTCAATTTGCTAGGAGGAACCCTAGCAATGTATTTACTTGCCATATGTTTTGGCAAAACTTGTACAAGTGGGATATTGTAGTCACAATAGGTGAGACTGCTGTCTCTTTGTACTCCAACTTCTCCTTATATCAAGTGGCATCTGAGGGGCTGCAGGCATTTTGGGGAGGGGGGCAGCTAAGGCAAGTAGAATTGGAGATACATTCTTTCAGGTTCAATGCTGTTATGGGAATGGCTTTCAGGAAGATACCAACAGCCCACTGTGGAAACTCACCAGGTGTCATAACATAAAGGGGCAGATCTACAGGTTAAATCACAATATGAATACATCCGAGACCCTAGTAGAGGAATTGCAAGGTGTGAAATGGATTGGAACCAGAAGCTGTCTGTGGAAAATTCTTTCCAATCAATTGTAGCAGAGGATTTAGCTTCTACTGACACCTAATTGAAAGGAAGTTCTCTCCTACTGGGAATGCACATGCAGATGCAGTGTACACGGCTATGTTTTTGTGCTATACAATAAAACAATTTTTCATAGATTTACATATAAAGTCAATAGAAATAATTTTGATATCTAAGGCCGGTCACAGTGGCTCATGCCTGTAATCCCAGCACTTTGGGAGGCCAACGTGGGCAGATCACCTGAGGTCAGAAGTTTGAGAAAAGCCTCAACATGGAGAAACCCCATCTCTACTAAAAACACAAAATAAGCCGGGCGTGGTGGTGCATGCCTGTAATCCCAGCTACTCAGAAGGCTGAGGCAGGAGAATCACTTGAACCGGGGAGGCGGAGGTTGCGGTGAGCCGAGATCGCACCATTGCACTCCAGCCTGGGCAATAAGAGCGAAACTCCATCTCAAAAATAAAAAAAAGAAAAAGAAATAATTCTGATATTTAGAAGTAAACTGTAACAAAAAAACAGTTAGGTGTGGTGGCTCATGCCTGTAATTCTTACACTTTGGGAGGCTGAGGCAGGAGGATTGCTTGAGGCCAGGAGTTTGAGACCAGCCTGGGCAACATAGTGAGATTCTATCTCTACCAAAAATTTCAAAATTAGCCTGGCGCTGTGGTGTGTGCCTGTAGTCTCAGGAGGCTGAGACAGGAGGATCACTTGAGCCTGTGAATTTGAAACTAGAGTGAGCTATGATTTTGCCACTGCTCTCTAGCCGGGGCAACAGAGTGAGACCCTGTCTCTAAAAAATACTTTTTAAAAAAAGTATCATTTCCAGCTGGGCGCAGTGGCTCAGGCCTCTAATCCCAGCACTTTGGGAGGCCGAGGGGAACAGGTCACGAGGTCAGGAGTTCGAGATCAGCCTAACCAATATGGTGAAATCTCCTCTCTACTAAAAATACAAAAATTAGCTGGGTATGGTGCCACACACCTGTAATCCCAGCTACACAGGAGGCCGAGGCAGGAGAATCGCTTGAACCTGGAAGGCAGAGGTTGCAGTGAGCCGAGATCATGCCATTGCACTCCAGCCTAGGCGACAGAGTAAGACTCTGTCTCCAAAAAAAAAAAGGATCATTCAAAATTAGTAAATCATTAAAAGGAAGAGATAAATTGCTAATAGAAATAATAGACTTTTATATTATTTAATGATCTAATCAATAAAAAGAATGCGTTATATGAATATATTTTTAAAATATTTAAATTTATAATTAGACAGGAATGTTTATATTGACCAAGATAATATAAAAACCATAATACACCATTAGAAAGAGGACGTTGACCACAAATTAGTTAATAGTGAGTGCCATCAATTCAAAGCATATTTAAGATTAGTCATTGAGAGACTGAAATGCCACCTCATCGCAGGAGGCGCCTGGCAGGGATGGCGCTGGTGTGAGCCTGGAAGTAGATGTCCTGGTTCTACTATCAATACCTGCTGGTCACAGTGCTCTACGTGCTGCAGCCTGGGGAGTGGACGGTGTTCAATTCCACGCTGGTTTCCATTGGTACTCAGGATACATCTTCATGCCCCAGCACATCATGACGATATTGCACTACTTTGAAATTGTACAATAACCAAGATCAGAAGTTCCCTGGGGAAGACCCACCCTACGAAGTTAGAATGAGACCATCAGATCTGATAAGAAACCCTTCCAGATGTCAACCTAAGCAACCTTATAAAGACCAAAATTCATGAGTAGAACAGGAAAACCACCCTGACTCATGTGTTGTGTTCTTTATTTTTCATTTTAAAAGAAGCTCTTGCATAGTAGTTTTTGTCTATTTTAACATCGTAGCCATTTGTACTTTGATATCACTATTTTCTTTCTTCTTTTTGAGACGGATTTCATTCTTGTTACCCAGGGTGGAGTGCAATGATGCGATCTCGGCTCACCACAACCTCTGCCTCCCAGGTTCAAGCGATTCTCCTGCCTCAGCCTCCCTAGTAGCTGGGATTACAGTCATGTGCCACCACACCCGGCTAATTTTGTATTTTTAGTAAAGATGGGGTTTCTCCACGTTGGTCAGGCTGGTATCAAACTCCCAACCTCAGGTGATCCTCCCACCTCGGTCTCCCAAAGTGCTGGGATTACAGGCGTGAGCCACCGCGCCTGGGCAATATCACTATTTTCTTAACCTTTGTGACTGTTTCAATATTACCCCCGTGAAAGCTTTTCTTAATGTACCTTTGAGTACATTTTAATTGTCTTCTATTTTTAAAACCCAAAGTCATTAGTTGGGTTTTACTGTTCTTGCTATTGTATGACATATACATCTGCCTGGATGTATTTTTACTCTTGACGAAAGTTTTGTAAGAACAATATAAGATTTAGGATAGGGGCATGGGGAGGGAGGATATTAAGAACTACTTAAAAGAACTACTTGCCGGGCGCGGTGCCTCACACCTGTGATCCTAGCATTTTGGAAGGCCAAGGCGGGTGGATCACGAGGTCAGGAGCTCCAGACCATCCTGGCTAACATGGTGAAACCCTGTCTCTACTAAAAATACAAAAAAAATTAACCGGGCATGGTGATGGGCGCCTGTAGTCCCAGCTACTTGGGAGGCTGAGGCAGGAGAATGGGTGTTAACCTGGAGGTGGAGCCGAGATCACATCACTGCACTCCAGCCTGGGTGACAGAGTGAGACTATCTCAAAAAAAAAAAAAAAAAAAAAAAGGCCGGGTGCAGTGGCTAATGCCTGTAATCCCGCACTTTGGGAGGCCGAGGCGGGGGGATCACGAGGTCAGGAGATCGAGACCATCCTGGCTAACACGGTGAAACCTGTACCTACTAAAAAATACAAAGAATTAGCCGGGCATAGTGGCAGGTGCCTGTAGTCCAGCTACTTGGGAAGCTGAGGCAGGAGAATGGCATGAACCCGGGAGGTGGAGCTTGCAGTGAGCCGAGATAGTGCCACTGCACTCCAGCCTGGGCAACAGAGCCAGACTCCCTCTCAAAAAAAAAAAAAAAAAAACAAAACAAAAAAAAACAAAAAACCCTAGGTATATCAAAAGATATTTTATTAAGAGGTACTTTTCTGTAAGTTTGAACTCATGAGTATAGTTTTAGCTATCTAGAGTCTAATAGCTTTTGCTTTAAAACCATTAAAGTATTTGTGTTTTATTGTTTTGTTTTGTTATTTTTTGAGACTGGAGTCTTGCTCTGTTGCCCAGGCTGGATCTCGGCTCACTGCAACCTCCACCTCCCAGGTTCAAGTGATTCTCCTGCCTCAGCCTCCCCAGTAGCTGGGATTACAGGCATCCGCAACCACATCTGGCTAATTTTTGTATTTTTAGTAGAGACGGGGTTTCACCATGTTGGTCAGGCTGGTCTCGAACTGTTGACCTCGTGATCTGCCCGCCTCAGCCTCCCAAAGTGCTGGGATTATAGGCGTGAGCCACTGGGCCTGGCCAGGTAATGATTCTTGAGGCAAGAGGTGGTTGAATAGCATTATTATGTAATGTTTATATACCATAGAGTTTTTAAAAGAAGATAAATCTGTTTCCTCTGAGGGCCACTGTTAACAACGTACTTCCTTAAATTTAGTTAAATGATTGTAATGGGTGCTGCACTTGCACATTGCATTAAGTTATGATGAGATGAATTGTTGTTAAAAATTATAGCAAAAAGAAGTGTAAACTTGGCTAAAATCCTTTCATTCTTTGTATTTTTTTTAAAGATTTTTATTCCTTAAATGCAAAATGACTACCTAATTTTCTGATGTAAATTCATTAAATTCAAAGAGAAAAAAAGATTAGTCATTGAACAGTAACAACAAAGAAAACAAATTAGAAATACTCTGAAATCTTAGAGTTCACATATGATAAAAATTTGATGGAAATCTCCTAAAACTGACTATAATCCCAAGCATTTATGTGATAGTACAAATAATGAGTTATGAAGCTCACAGAAACTTTTCCAAATTCTTAATGAAAAACAAGTTTGATCAACCATGCTACTGGAAAGACTAATCTATCTTTATATGTACCCTCTTGATAGAAAATACTACAAAAATCTTTGTTATATGAAGTCGTGACCCAAGAATATAGAGCCAAAAAAATGAAGGCATAATTCTATAGGGGTGTCAGGGCAATTAAGTACCAAATATATATATAAATATATTTTAATTTTGTGATTCTTGTGGCAGTTAAATATTTTTAAAATGTGTAATTGATAGCAATTTCTTTTCTCACTTTAAATCAACACTCACTCAAACCTAATTTTGAATAAATATTCTTGTCTTCTTCTTACTTTAAAAAGCTTCTAAAATTATACAAGCTTCAGACCCCAAAGGAGTAACTTATTAAGAGGAAAACATCTTAGATTTGCTTCCGCTTCTACTTATTCCAATTCTGGATTTATTAAACCATTACTCAGATTTTAAAACACACCACACACAAAGAAAAGTTTCTAAAATAAATGAGCTAACATGGATTTTGTCATATTCTCAATCTTCTTGATAGCCCAGAGATCCTGATACTCTTTGGATTTTGGAAGTGGAATGGTAGATGTGTGTTGAGAATGGAAGGGAAGGGAGTTAAGGATAGGGTTCTAGAATTCAGATGCCCTCTTAGGTTTGAAATGTGGGGGAAAAAAAAGAGAGAATCACTGCTTATTTTAGTCTGTTCAGGCAGCCGTAACAAAATACCACAACTGGGTGACTTACAGGTAATAGCAATGTTATTCCTCACATTTCTGGAGTCTGGGAAGTCCAAGATCAAAGTGCTAGCAGATTTGGTGTCTGGTAAAGGCAACTTCCTTGTTCATAAATGGTGCCTTCTTGCTGTGTCCTCACATAGCGGAAGAGGTGAGGGAGCTTTTGGGGGCAGCTCTCATAAGGACGCTGATCATTCATGAGGGCCTGCCTTCACGACCCAATCACCTCCCAAGGGCCCCCAGTTCCTAACAGCATCACATATGGGAGTGAGGATTTCAACATATAAATTTTAGGAGGATACAAACATTCAGATGATAGGCCAGAGCACTGACCTAGGCAATGGCATCTAGAGAAAAGAGAAAAATAATTTACTTTTGACTTGGGGTGTCTTGGGTTTAAATCCCAGTCCCACCACTTAAATCATTTGTGACCCTGAGCCCTGTGGAGCCTTGATTTCTGCACTTGTAAAAATAGGCAGAATATTAAATAACTTCAGAATTTTCATGAAAATTAAATGCTGCCTCTGAAGTGAAATGAAGATATAAGAATTAAATAAATAGGGCTGTTTTAAAGAGTAAATGTGCTCAGTAATTGGTGTTCTGTAAATGTTAGCTTCGTTCTGAAATATATAGAGCAGGATGTCAACTTATGGAAAGAATGTAAATATTTTTTGGTTATAAATACCAATGAATTTTTCTTACAATGCCAATGGTCTGTACATACTATATGGATTATATTTCAGCTTTTTGCCTTATCCTAAAGCTAATAACAAATAGGGCAATGATGTATATGGGCAATTTACAAAAGAAGAAACAAGAATATCTGGTAACATAGCAAGAATTTTTTAACATCTTCTTGGTCATCAAACACAATATAAACAATCAGATACCATTTTGTTTCTCACACTGGCAAAGATTAAGAAGAATGAAAATGCCCACTAGCTGGTGTGAGGAGGGAAGGGGAAGGGTACACTCTTGACATTGGATAGTTGGAGTTCAAATTGGTACAGATGTTTTGGAGAGCAATTTGAAAGTAGGCCCCCTTTCTAAAAACAAAATGAAACTTTAAAAATGTTTACCCTGCATTTAAAGCTAAAAGTTTGCCTGACTCTATGATTTAGTTATGCCTCTTCTAGTTTATATTTTTTGAAGTATAAAAATGTCTTCCAAAAGACATATATAAGAATATACATAACAACTTTATTCAGAATAGCCTAAATGTCTATCAGAAAAAAATAAATCAATAAATTGCAGTATTTTTTTTAAAGGATACTATGCAGCAATAAAAAGATGGATTACTGCTATCCTCTACAGCATGGATGAATCTCGCAGACGTTATGTTGAGTGAAGGAAGCCAGAAACCAAAGAATACACACCCTATGATTCCATTTATATGAAGTTCAAGGACAGGGGATAGCTACTGACTGGGAAGAGGCATGAAGAGCATTCTGGAGCACTGCAAATGTTTAATCCATTGATCTGGGTGGTGGTTATAACCACTGTCTATACACATGTAGAATTCAACTCGCAGTACACTTAAGATTTATTCACTTTGTTGTATATATGCTATACCTCAATTTAGAAGTTTTGAGAAAACATACACTTTGACTTAGCCAATATGTTTTCATTCTAAAGAAAAAAGTCAGAGTAGTACAAAAAAGGTTTATATGCAACAATGATCACCATAGCATTATTTATAGTAGAAAAAATCTGGAAATAAAATCCAATAATAAAGAAGTAGTTAAATAAAATTATGATACATCAGATAGTAGAATGCTGTAATCATTAAATCAGATAAAATAGAAGAGTCAAAACTATGGAAAGTTTTTCATAATATAATGTTCCAAAAAATATGTTAATGAAACAGTATTTAAGATTTAATACTATATTTGCTTAAAATATACATGTCTGCCTCCCTCTCTCTCTCTGTATATATATATGTATATTACATAATCCACATGCTTATCACATGTATCTCTGACTAAGGGGATTGTAGATAATTTTCCCTTTCTTTCTCTTGTTTTAAGCAGTTTTCTATATTGGACATGTCCTATTTTGTAATCTGCAAAAATCTGAAATAAAATGTAAAAGGGAAAAATGCTAGGTGTGGTAGTGCATGCCTATAGTCCCAGCTACTAGGGAGGTTGAGGCAGGAGGATCACTTGAGCCCAGGAGTTTGAGACCAGCCTGACTGATATAGCAAGACCCCATCTCAAAAAACAAAAAATGAAAATAAATAAATAAAAAGGAGGAGAAGGCCAGGAGCAATGGCTCACACCTGTAATCTCAGCACTTTGGGAGGCCAAGGTGGGTGGATCACCTGAGGTTGGGAGCTGGAGACCAGCCTGGGCAACATAGTGAAACCCTGTCTCTACTAAAAATACAAAAATTAGCCAGATGTGGTGGTGCACACCTGTAATCTCAGCTACTCCAGAGGCTAAAGCAGGAGAATCACCTGAACCCAGGAGGCAAAGATTGCAGTGAGCTGAATTTGCACCACTGCACTCCATCCTGGGTGACAGAGTGAAACTCTGTCTCAAAAAAAAGGTGGGGGAGGGGATTGAAAAAGAAAGCACAAGAGTGAGCAAGTCAACTCTCTATATAAGTAAGCTGTTCTGTACATTTACATATTGCATTCTAGGTATGCCCTTGATAAAGGTAGTTAACCTCTCTAAGCCTCAGGTCCTCTCTGTAAAATGGGAATCATTATTGCACCTACCTTATGGTATTGTTATCTGGATTAAATTAAATATTCTGTATGTAGTGCTTAGCAGTGTCTGACATATCATAAACACTTCATAAATATTAGCCATTACATTACTCTGGGACACGGGCTAAAACTCCTAGGCTACCAGAATTGACTTAACTGCTCTTGTCTTCTTTTCACCTTAGGTATCTACTGACCTGGTTATCGCTTCTTCCTTTAAGGAATATTAGAACACTGCTGGGGATGGGCTGACAAACATACCAGTATTGACGCATCCAGTCCCCTGAAAGGTCTCATCTGATTAGGGACATTCATTCTGAGAACCAAGTCTCAGCATTCTCTTTTGGATGCATCAAAGTCCAACTGATTCTGACAGCCAACTTTGTGTGTATCCCTCAGAGAAGCCTTGGGGCCCAGGTTCCACACCATTCTGTATAAAGTGGAAAGTTAGGAGATAGCGGATTCGCTTTCTCTATAGAATTATCTTCCTCATGGAATTATCAACTCACTATGGGGGTCTATCGCACAGTGGGTTTTAGTTTCTTTTTTTCCATTGCTTTCCTTGTTTTCTATTTTCATTCTTTTCTAAAATTTTCATTTGCAGAGCTGCTTCTGGGCTCTCTTCTCCCTGAGCCAACCCACCCCCACCTCCTCCCCTTTCTCCCTCCTTCCTTCCCTTTCTCGCTCTTCCTCTTCGTCTCTCTTGAGACAGGTCTAGTGGCCTGGTTGCCATCTGCTGCCTTTTTTTTTATGAGGTTGAGATCAGATGGCATCTAATCGATCGTCATGGTCTCCATGGTTACCAGGGTGACAGAGTACTTGGGAGAGACACATTCTCGAGCCTGGGGCTGTCAGACCATTCCTGAGAGGGGAAAGGAAACAAAACCTCTTCCATCATATTTACACCTTTACATCTTTCTCAAATGCAGCAAAACACAGACCCTGTTTATGTTTTACATAGTGACCTAGTGGCTTGAGGCCAGGGAATGCAGAGTGGCTTTTTTCTATTTAAGAAAAATGCACAAGGACAGAAGTAAAGGGTTTTTGTTTTTTGTTTTTTTAGCCTCAGAACCATCCCTTCCCCTCCCTGCTCCATACAGACCATCCATTTTATCATTTTTTTTTCTTTCTCCTTTAAATGTTTGGGAATTAATTCAGTAATTCTACTGAGCTGTTATTCTTCCAATAAATCATGGTAGTTTTAAAACTGACAATTGACAGCTATTTGCTTTAGGGAAAGAAACAACCCTCATAAAATTACCAACACTTTAACTTTTGATTAGAATCAGTGTTAATGTTAATGTTAGTTGTTCTTTGGCCAAGCATTATTTGTAATATGGGAAGCCATTTTTCCCACAAAGAGCAGTTTCATATGATAAAATGTAAACAAAATGACCCTTATTGTTAAAGCAAAAAGTGCTCAGGCATGACTGTGGTCTGTAATGCTTTAATGCCTAGGGGCTGGCCAATCTGGCAGAAATACATCCAGGCCTTATTCTAATAGAATATGATGGCGTTGACAGCCCAGATCTGGTTGAAAGAGACATGAGAAAGATCTTGGTAATAAGGATATATAGCTAATGGGAAAAGGGCTAGATTTTTGGAGTAACTCAGAAACAAGAAAATAACCAATTATCATACCATTAAATCATGTTAAAACTGCATAAGGAATACTACCCTTTGCTTATTAAAACACCTTTAACATTAGGCACAGATGACTTGGACTATAAGCTGCTTTACTTCCTTTTCTGGAAATATGGCATGCTTCTTAACACTTATTAGAAATTCTCCTCTTTTTTTGTCTTTGTCAGAGAAAACCAAACTTAAAATTATAGCACAGGTACAAGGCCTATCTATAGGTGATTTTTTTTTTTTTTTCATTTAAAGAAAAAATGTAATGTCAAACCATGAGCAGTGCTTGCTTCCTTCCTTCCTTCTTTTGTCTCTGACTTCCCTTTGGACCTCCTGCATCTTCTTCTGTACAGTTCCTAGTAAGATTCAGATATATTCATTTGCAGTGCCTTTGGCTGTTAAGCAAATAGCACACTGATATTTGAAATAGAAATGATCCCATCAATTGGAGGAGAGACTTTAATATAAAGGGAAAATAATGTATCAAGAACAAAAACCCTCTTACTCATTTTGCACCTTTGCATCTTAGCTAATACCTGCCTCTCCTTCCCTCTCTGCAGTTCCTCCTATTCTCTCCCTCTTTCCTGGCGAGTGCAATCATTGAATGGCCAGGGGAACTGCTTTTATTTAAGTCTCACCTCCCCAGAAAAGCTTTCCCCAGATTCCCCATCACAGACTTCTGAACTCCTAGTGTTCTTTTGGTCTGTGCCTCTCATTCAGGACTTAGCTGTGCTGCCTTTTGCCCCGGCTTATGTATTTGTCATGTTTATCTCTTGCCTCTTGTTTTACACTGTAAGCTCCAGAAGGGAGAGACCATTTCCTCTGCTTCTGGGCTTCTCCCTTACTTTGTACCTAGTTAGCTCTTACTAAATGTTTGATAAAGATAACAGCAGCCTGTTGTGCCTACAGGGCCAGCCATAGCTGTTTTTTCTTTGAAGACCAGGAACCAAATTTGATTCTTAGCATTTCTTCAACTGCAGGGATTTTACTTTGTGTCAGCCAAGAGGCTTTCCTTACCTCCTTGTCTTCAACACTCTTATGCACAAGCTTGCTTCTCAGAGAAGGTGGGTTCTACCTTGGAAGGAAATGAGTCGTTTCCTCCCATCAGGACAACTGCCACAGCATGGTGTCAACTCACTCTTGCCTTTTGTAAATTGAGTTTGTCAGTGCTCAGCGACACAGCTGAGTGAAATGTTGTGTGATGCGGGCTGTCTCCTGGGAGAGAGAAACTGGCATAAACCACATCCTAATGGGATCCAGAAACAAAGAAGCGTGAATGAAGTGTTAATTGCATTCATAAAGACATTAACAAAGGAATTAAAATGGCAGAAGCTTCCGTCCCCCACTCAAGATTCACAGAAAAATATGTTATCCAAAGAATGTTCCAACAATAATCATCAAAGTTTATTGCTTGCCCATTGGGGAAATAACTCTTGATACATATGAACTTTTCAAAGAACATTTTGTGTCCATTATTTTGAGTATATTAACTAACAGACAGTTTAATCCACCCTACCTCCAGTTCTTTGCTTCCTTTTGTATGATTTAAGTTTCCAAAAAATCCAGAGGCATTTTCAATGCTGCTTCATTAACCATAAGGATGTCTGTTAACAGTTTGAACCTAATCAATCCTACAGTTCTTATTAGAGCAAAATGCTCATTATCTGGGAGATTTTTTGCTTTTTGAAATAAAATTACAAGACTGGGGGTTTATTTTACAGTCCCTCTTGAATATTCCTGAGATGATCTGCAATGTGGGCAACCCGGGGCTCCCTCCCCAGCCCTGTGGCAGGGCCCCCAGCTGCTGACAGCAGGGCTAAGCTGGCAAAAGGTCAGGAGGCTACATTTCACTGAAGATGGATCGCACAGATGAATATTGCGCCTGCTTAATGAAGTCAAGACCATGGATTTGGGACCTTTTATGGTTTTTCTTGTTTCACTCAATTTCACTTTCATAGACCACGCCACTAATCCCAGCCAATCATTTTGTAGATATGTGCAACTGGTGACTAAGGGACTAGATAAAAGTAAATGAATCTAAAAAACAGTGACCAGAAATCAGAAATCTCTGTGCCTATAACAAACTCAGAAATAAAAAAAAAAAAAAAAAAAAAAAGCGTGCAGAGTGTCTCACGTGATCCCTGCAGAAACTCTGTGAGATATATGGAGCTGACATTCCTACCCTCATCCTGCAGATAAGAAAGCTAAAACTCAAAGACATTAAGTAAAGTCTCAGGATTAAAATTCAGATATTTTTTATCATCTGACTGCTCTTTCTACTGTAGTCATCTAACCCTCCCAGGATCTCATTTAATTCTCACAAGAATCCTATGAAGTAAGACAGGCTGTATAAACAAGTGGGTCGATTTTTCCAGGAGTCTTTTTTTTTTTTGAGATGGAGTCTCACTCTGTTGCCCAGGCTGGAGTGCAGTGGCGCAATCTCGGCTCACTGCAACCTCCGCCTCCCAGGTTCAAGCGATTCTCCTGCCTCAGCCTTCTGAGTAGCTGGGACTACAGGCACACACCACTATGCCCAGCTAATTTTTGTATTTTTAGTAGAGACGGGGTTTCACCATGTTGGCCAGGATAGTCTTGGTCTCTTGACCTCGTGATCCGCCCGCCTTGGCCTCCCAAAGTGCTAGGATTACAGGTGTGAGCCATCATGCCTGGCCTCCAGGAGCCGTATTAATGCAACTAGAGGAGCAGGTGCTCTCAAACCCCTCCTTAGAATTCGGCTGAACCCCCTGGTTATCTAAAACGCTATATTTTTCAGTCTTGTCTAAATCAATCATATTTATAGATGTGGCATCAACTCAATAGTGCATGTTTAAAAGTGATGAAATTCTAGTCAGTTGTATGTATCTGGGCTCATCAACACAGACTGGTGAGTAGAAGGGGGCTCAGAAGTGCACATTCAGCATCTTAGGAAAGCTCCTGCATAGTTATTAGCATCAGACCAATTGAGTCTCTGGTTGCTTCTAATTCTGGTGCAAACATTGGGAACACTTCCTCCCAGAAATGAACTATACATAAAATTCAGGTTATATGCTGTTTTGTATTAGTTGTGCTTAGTCTCATACATGTTACCATACTCTCAAGAGGTGATTATTTCTTATTAGAACACATCATTTATAGTACTTGATTTCAGAATTTTCAAATAATAGCAAATTTAGCTCCAGTGTAGCCATGCCACCAAGTTGTTCAGAAGTCTCATTCAAACAGCATTTTGAATTATCTACAGAATTTATTAATATTATTTGCATTTATTTTATTTATGTTTTTGTAATTTTGTGTCTTTATTAGAAGGTCCTATTATGTGTTCCTAAGATAGAAGACTAATTTAATCTTACCTATCTATGGCTAGGTGTGGGATGCAAGATGTATAATAAATGGAAAAAAAATCAAAGTGAGCAGTTGTTCAGTTATATATTCAATCTAGACAACTGAAGTTAAAGCCTTACTTTTTCATCAATAGCAGAAGGGTTGAAATTTCATTCATTATATTTATGTCAAAATTAAGAGAATTAATTCATGCACCTAAGTCAGAACTGTGTCATTATCATAGGGTGGTTATTTTCCATTTCCATTTATAAAATCAAAATGGATGAAGTTATTTTCTAGGACTGCACTGTCCATTATGGTAAGCTACTAGACATATGTGGCTATTTAAATTAAAATTATGTAATCAAAATTAAATAAAATTAAAAATCCAGTTCCATATTTTAAATCCTCAATAGCCATGTGGTTAGTGGCTATTGTATCGGACCATGGAGATTTACAGAATATTTTTGTCACTGCAGAATGTTCTATTGAACAGTGCTGTTCTAGAGCAAACAATTGGAATTCACACATACCACAGAAATACATTCTATATCCAATCATATAGTTGTTTGTAAAACACCATATACAATTTAGTGACAGTGACTTGGAGCACCATCCTGCTGGGGCTTGGGCATCAAGGAAGGACGGTCTGCAGACTTCTCTCTGAGTGTGGACTGGCCCTGTGTGTCATGGGAGAGGATGATGAGACAAATCTCTGGAGAAAGGGCAGGTGCAGATGAGCCATTTCCATTTTCCACTCCTGCAGCTCCCACAACCTCGAGTCCAGACCTGCCGCCAAGACGTGCTTGTACAGAAGCCCAAACCAAAGCACATTTTGGATTAATTCTCTGGCCGTAATTTCTTTGCAAAATCTATCTTGTGCCTTTGATTAAGGACTTTCTTTCATTTTTGCCATGAATTTTAATGAATCTGAACTTAACAGTATTTTCCACCAACCAGAACATTTAGCACAGGTATTGACCAAAAGAAATAAGGCTACAGACAAGCAAGAATCATAACAGAACTGAAAAATATAGTCCAGAGCTCCCCGCTGAACACTTCAAGTGAATGTCATTGGGTCATTCTCATTGACAATCAGCAAGTAAACATCCACAGACTAAAGTAAGGTCTCTCCCTACTCTGGGAAAGGTGGGACCGTTCTTCGGTATTTGTCATATTAGTCACTTTAAACTTGTAAAAACTGAAAAGTAATAAATCACCAATCATATTCTGTTCTCCGATGTACTAGGACTCTGCTATATTAAGAAAGAGATTGAGGCAGAATGTTTTCACAAGATTGCTCAAAGTCATTTGCAGCAAGCACATGAGATCTACAACTCTCATTGCTTTTATCACATAATTCTTCAAAGCGGCCTTATTGGGCACATGCTTTATTTTCTTGGTAGACTGTAAATCCCTTGAAACTTCTAATTATACATATTTGCATCCCAAAGTACCTTATACAGCAGGAGGTGCTCCGTACCTTGGTTCAACCTTATCAATATTCATTGAAAAAATGAATGAATGCATGCATAAAGGAGATCCCTGGTAACAAATTTGTCTAGCCTAATTATGGTAAGTTTTGGCTGATAGGTATAGAAGAGTGGGGAGTGGGGGGAGAGGTGCAAAATGTGAGAAGAAACAAAGATTGTGAGCTCATTGACAAGGTATCATTTCAAAGTTTCCTTTGAATCTCCATAGGGATATGATGAAAGAGAAAATATTTTTAAGGGCAACTGTGAATTTCATTTACTGGAGCAAAGGATCAGAGAAGAGTTGCATCCAATCTATTGTCTTTCAAAAGAATTTCTTTGCTGACATTCTGCCTGGAAGTAGGAAACATAAAAATATTGTATTAATTTGTAGTGTATAATTTTGTATTAATAGCCAAGTGGCACGATAACGGAATCAATTGACATTGAAAATAGGATGAAAATAGGATGAACATAATTGAACTGAAGCCCATATACTTTTTCACAAACTTGAATGAAAATGAATCCCAAAATGAAAGTGACCACTTTGTAATCTATCCTCATACTCAGATCACCCCTGATAAGTCAGCATTCAACCCAATCTTCAATATTTCCAAGTAAAGAGAACCATAGGGGTATGTTAAAGGCCATAAAAGGGAGTTTAGGCAAATATTTCTAACCTCTTTTGTGTTTTAACAATGCCAGTCACCAACTTAAGCAAGTTTTTTGACGCAACTTTCTAGGTCATGTATCTTTAAATCACCATGACTCATATTTGTCTCTGTTCCAACTGTTTTCTGGTGTCTCTCTTGCTGAAATGGTTTCAATTAGAGCCTGGAAAGGGTTGATACAGAACTCTTGCACAGTGCTTGCCAACATGGGAATTGGTTTTAAACACTGCTGTTTTTCATCCAGAAAAAAATTCTCCCTTCCCGCCCTTGAGTTAGAAGAGATTATTCTCAGACAGGCGTTTAGCTGATTTTTAATGTCAAAGAAACTTAATTTGCAAACTCGTTAGAAACTCTTTAGTAAAAGCTGCCTAGTAAAACAGATGATTAATATTGGTAAGCTCCTCATTTGCATATTAATTAGTCTCCATACTCAACTAATTAAAACTGCACTGCCTATTTGCGGACTTTCTTCTAGACTGCAGCCTTGTTTCTATGTATAAGCTTGTATTTTAACTAAAATAAGGTTAGTGATTATGACTGTACTTTTCTTAACATGCCGATTTTTCCATCTGTGATACTTAGGACTCCTCAAGGTCCTAGAACCATCTTGGAACTACCTTTGCACAAATTATAACGGTGAGAAAACTGTGACATAGGAAAATTATGACAGCAAAAGAAATCTGTCTCAACCTACTCCATCTTGTTTTTAACATCCATGCTGTCCTTGTTCATTCCAGGGCGTAGGCCAGGCTAACCATAAAAGGAATTTCGTTTATAGTTTAACTTTGAAACAAAGATGGTAATTGTCCCTTCCCAAAACAAACCCCCTTTTTGCCTGGGAACCAGACCACCTTTGTAAAACTAACAAATTAGCCACGAGATTAGAAATTATGGCTCAGGAGTCATGCAGCCAGAAGCCACAAAATTCTAAATTTCCTGATATGCTTTGTATCTGTGTTTCCACCCAAATCTCCTGTCAAATTGTAATCCCCAGTGTTGGAGGTGAAGCTTGGTGGAAGGTGATTGGATCATGGGGGTGGATTTCTCATGAATGATTTAGCACGATCTCCTTGGTGCTGTTCTTATGACGGTGAGTCTCGTGAGATGTCGTTGTTTAAAAGTGTGTGTTACCTGCCCCTACTCATACCTGCACTCTCTTGCTCCTGCTTCTGCCATATTAGATGCCTGGTCCCCTTTTGCCCTTCAGCCATGATTGTGAGCTTTCTGAGGCCTCCCCAAGAGCAGAAACCACAACGCTTCCTGTACAGCCTGCAGAACCATGAGCCAATTAAATCTCTTTTCTTTATAAATTACCCAGTCTCAGGTATTTCTTTAGAGCAATGCAAGAACAGACTAATATACTCTACAACTGCTCCAACAAATAACATCACTATTGTAAAACCTAAGATTGGCGTTTGAGATATTTTTCAGACCCTGCATTTTGATGAACAAACTGGCACCACCCAGACTGGTAAGCTGGCCCAACTAGTTCTGCGATCCCACCCAGAAACTGAAGACAGCAAGAAGAACCTGCTTCGACCCCTCTATGATTTCAGCCCCCACCCAACCAAAGCATTCCTCCGCTCCCTAGCCCCCTGCCCACCAGATTACCCTTAAAAAACCCTAGTCTTCAAATGTTTTGGGAGGCCGATTTAAGTAATAAAACTCTGATTTTCTGTTTAGGCAGCTTTGCATTTATTAAACTATTTCTCTATTGTAATAATGCCTTCTTAGTAAATTGGCTCTGTCTGTGCAACTGTGCAACAGGCAGGAACAACTGTGAGGGCGGTTACAATCTCTAAGCAGCCATTTTATTGGGCCAAATCACTTTTGTCCCAGTATAGCCATATGTTGCTTAAGGACGTGAATATGTTTTGTGAAATGCATCATTAGGTGATTTTGTCACTGTGTGACATCATACAGTGTGCTTATACAAACCTAGATGGCACAGCCTACTACACACCTAGGCTATACAGTTTAGCTCATTCCTCCTGGGCTACAAACCTGTACAGTATGTTATAGCACTGACTACTGTAGGCGATTGTAACACAATGGTAAGTATTTGTGTATCTAAAAGTATCTAAATATAGAAAAAGTGCAGTAAAAATACAGCATTATAATCTTATGGGGGCCGGGCGCGGTGGCTCAAGCCTGTAATCCCAGCACTTTGGGAGGCCGAGACGGGCGGATCACGAGGTCAGGAGATCGAGACCATCCTGGCTAACACAGTGAAACCCCATCTCTACTAAAAATACAAAAAATTAGCCGGGCGAGGTGGCGGCGCCTGTAGTCCCAGCTACTCGGGAGGCTGAGGCAGGAGAATGGCGTAAACCCGGGAGGCGGAGCTTGCAGTGAGCTGAGATCGCGCCACTGCACTCCAGCCTGGGCGACAGAGCGAGACTCTGCCTCAAAAAAAAAAAAAAAAAATAATAATCTTATGGGACCACCATGAGAGCTGTGGTCTGTTGGTGACTGAAACCATGTTGTGCAGCACATGACCTTATTTGTGAGCTTCTTCAGATTTTGATGGGAAGAAAACAGTTGGATGACACAGTGACTGGCAATAATTAAAGTGAAAAGGTACCAAATTGTACCTCAATATTTGGTGTTTTTAAGTCTTGTTCTAGGCCGGGTGCAGTGGTTCACACCTGTAATCCCAGCACTTTTGGAGGCCGAGGTGGGCGGATCACCTGAGGTTGGGAGCTTGAGACCAGCCTGACCAACATGGAGAAACCCCATCTCTACTTATAATAAACAAATTGGCCAGGCGTGGTGGCGCATGCCTGTAATCCCAGCTACTTGGGAGGCTGAGGCGTGAGAATTGCTTGAACCCAGGAGGCGGAGGTTGCGGTGAGCCAAGATCACGCCATTGCACTCCGACCTGGGCAACAAGAGCAAAACTCCATCTCAAAAAATAAATAAATAAATAAATAAGGTAAATCTTGCTATATAAATGAATATATCTTTCCAGTATAATTTTTTATATTTAAACTTAGCTACTTTAAAATTATTTAATCATTATTTTACTATTTAATTTTTAGTAAAGAATTATTGGGTGGGAAAGCAGGTTAATTTATTGTTAAAAATTATGCTTGCAGAAAACCTAGTGGTTTGGATCACAAGACCCTAGCTTTTATTGATGAGAATGAATTTCCACTGTGGACAAAACAAAACCAACTAAATAAACAAAAATAAAAATACCTATGAAAGGCCAGGCATGGTGGTTCACACCTGTAATCCCAGCACTTTGGGAGGCCAAGGCAGGCAGATCACAAGGTCAGGAGTTCGAGACCAGCCTGGCCAACATGACGAAATCCCATCTCTACTAAAAATACAAATATTAGCCGGGCGTGGTGGCGGGCATCTGTAGTCCCAGCTACTTGGCAGGCTGAGGCAGGAAAATCGCTTGAACCCGGGAGGCGAAGGTTGCAGTGAGCCAAGATCGCACCACTGCACTCTAGCCTGGGTGACAGAGCGAGACTCTGTCTCAAAAAAACAAAACAAAACAAAAAACCCCACCAGCTATGGAAAGAAACAACCTTTACATACAGAGTTGTCAAATGAGATTCAGGAGAAATTATATCAGTCCAATAATTGAGTAACATTGACTAAATTGCTGAATTTCTCTTTCCTGTGTTACAACAGAAAAGAAATATGCACAGAATATCGACATCAGGCATTTTCCTGTGACACCGCTCCCCAAATTGAGTAAGGTGTCACTATTAGATTCTTCCATAGCCCCCCGTGTTTACTCTTCTCATAGCCTGTACCTCATGGTACTATAATCATATCTTTATTTGTTCCTACTCCTTATTGGATGCTTCTTCACAGCACAGTCTCTGTCTTGTCTATCATTATATTTCCCAGTGCTTAGCATTATCACAGGCATTATATATCCCAGTGCCTATGATATTTAAATAATTGCCAAATAAATAAATGAATAAGCAAACATATTAGTACATGGATAAAAAATAAATAAGGCATGTGTTTTAATTATTTATGACTGTATGACAAAAAGCTCAAAAACTTAGAGACTAATAACAATAATTTACTATTTCTCATGATTCTGTGAGTTGCCTGGAAAGCTCTTCTGCTGTTTCACCTGAGCTCACTTATGGTACTGCATTCAGCTGGGGGATTTCCCGGGGATTGAGCTCAGTTGAGACAACTGAGGATCTGGACCTTTCTCTCCGTATGTCTTTCATCTTCAGGTTGGCTCCTTGGACTTCTTAACGTGATGAGAGCAATGTGCCAATGTGCAGACACTGAACTTACATCATGTTTGCTGACGTCTCTTAGGCCAAAGCAAATCATTTAGCCAAGCCTAGAATAAATGTGGGAAGAAATTACACATGGGCATGAACACTGTATTTGGGAGACCCTGAGTGTAATAATGAATCACAAATGTCTCTACCTTAAGGGATTTCTTAATCCAGGAGTGTTCAGTTGTTTGGCTTCCCTGGGCCACATTAGAATTGTCTTGGGTCACACATAAAATACACTAATACAATAGCTGATGAGCTTTAAATAAAATCACAAAAAAGGCTGGGCACTGTGGCTCACGCCTGTAATCCCAGCTCTTTGGGAGATGGAGGTGGGCAGATCACAAGGTCAAGAGATTGAGACCATCCTGGCCAACATGGCGGAAACCCACCTCAACTAAAAATAAAAAAATTAGCTGGACGTGGTGGTGAGCCTGTAGTCCTAGCTACTCGGAAGGCTGAGGTGACAGAGTAAGACTCTGTCTCAAAAAAAAAAAAAAAAAAAAAAAAAAATCGCAAAATAACCTCATAATGTTTGAAGAAAGTTTACTGATTTGTGTTGGGCCTCATTCAAAGCCATCCTAGGCCACAAGTGGCTCACAGACTGCGGGTTGGATAAGCTTGTCCTAATCAAAGCAGATGAGTGAGTATACAGCTAACGTTCTGTAATAAATGTTATGCCAGAGATAACAACAAACTGCTTAGGATACAGGTATAGACAGCATTAGAGCCAGGAGGTCTTATTTTGAACCTCTCTCCTTTTATTAATTGCTGTGTGACTTTAGCTAAGTTACTTAATCTGTCAAAATAGTGGCTTTATAATTCTAAAAATAGGTATAAGGCCTACTTGGTATTTGTCGAAACTTCCTTCCAATATGACATACTGTTCTACAGAGGCTTGAAAAGCTAAAACCTGTGTTTATCAGACTCCTTTGCAGCTAAAGCTCTTGATGTGACTTAGATCAAGCGATTAAATATGTACTATGAGAACTGACTTTGAAACTGAATCAAATGGGAAAATATGAAGCGGCTTGAAGGGCAGTGAAGGGCATCAACTTTTGCTGGAAGGATCTAGCAGCTGTAGCATAACTCAGGGGCCAACAGTGCTGGTGATAGAGTCATGTTCCAGTTACATGGCTTTGACATCACAACCTATGAGTCTGCAGTAGGCATGGCACCTTCTGGATGCCTAGTGTTCCACCTATAGTAGAGAGAGCAGTCCCCTGGGCAGGCTAATTCTTTTTTTTTTTTTTTTTTTTTTTTGAGATGGAGTTTTGCTCTTGTTGCCCAGGCTGGAGTGCAATGGCACCATCTCAGTTCACCACAGCCTCCGCCTCCCAGGTTCAAGCGATTCTTCTGCCTCAGCCTCCCGAGTAGCTGGGATTACAGGTGCCCAATACCACGCACAGCTAATTTTGTATTTTTAGTAGAGACTGGGTTTTGCCATGTTGGTCAGGCTGGTCTCAAACATCAGGTGATCCACCTGCCTCTGCCTACCAAAGTGCTGGGATTACAGGCGTGAGCCACCACGCCTGGTCCCTGGGCAGGCTAGTTCTATGGTAGTGAACTGGGAGCCATTCCTGGAGGTCTTGTCTAAAGCCGCTCCATTTAGACCTTTCAGCGCTTTTGTAGGCATCAAATTCCCTTTCTGCTTAAGGTGTCGAGAGTAGTTTCTGCTTTCTGGACTCAGCCCTTATGGACAGGTTGCTTTCCAATATTGTTGTGAAGTTTACTAGAGACACTTTATGTAAAATTGATTCATGCTTGGGAAGTGCTTATTTAGTAAATACTAATGTTCCTTCTCTTATAATTTTTATATACAAAATAACAGATGAAACCTCCAGATGTTTTTAAAGATTCTGACTCTCTCTTAGTGTTTAGTTGGCATGCAAACACAATCTTTAAACAAAAACTTCCAGTCACACTAATATACAAACATGGAAATAGATTCAGAGATGCAAAATACATCCTATTCTTAATCACCTTTTAACAAAGACTATGATCATGTTTTGAGATTAAGTGCCTGATCTTAACCTTGGGCAAAGCATTTTACTGCCTCAATTTCTTCATTAAGGGCCTCAGTGTCCTCATTTATCAAGTAAAGGAGTTGGATTTACATAATTTCTAAGACTTCTTCCTTCCTTCCTTGCTTCAAAACTGTGTGTTCTTTAAAGCACTAAGCAATTACCTCCCACTGCTGGCCTACATATATGCAGTCAAAGTTTATCACCGGTTTCTAGGCTTTGCTAGAGGTCTGAAATTGCATAAAAAGAGTTGACCCAGTGTCTTTATGAACTTGTTAGTTCTCAAGTAAGCTAGGATAACCACTCCCTCTCAATAAAGCATGTTTTAGCTCTTTTATCGATAATAATATATTTTCCTGACCAAACGAATATGGATCCAACACTCCTAAACATAATTCCTCTCCCCCTTCTAACACTTAAGCAAGCACTGTCATCATTATCATTGATAACCTTTATTACACAATTGCTATCTGTTGAGCCCTTATATTTTCTTGTTTGCATGACTTATTGCCAATTTAACTTCCACAACACCCCATACACTTTTTTGATATGATGAGACTAAGGCTGAAAGAAGTTAAGCAAGTTATCCAAGGTCACGGAATTACCAAGTGGCAGAGTTAGATCTTGACTAGGTGTATTTGAACTGAAAGTTTCTTAACAACTACATTAGATGACTTCTTAATAACAATACTAAGTAGTAGTAGTATTGAAAATAGCATTATTTTAGCCAACCTTTATTGAGTGCTTGCTATATGCCAAGTACTCTGCTGACTTATTCATATCTGAATTCTCATAATCTATAGCTTAAACCCTATTATAACCTCCATTTTACAAATGAAAAAAATTGAAGCTTGTTAATTTTAAGTGTGTCTTTTTTTTTTTTCTTTTTTTTTTTTTTTGAGACAGGGTCTCACCCTGTTATCCAGCCTGGAGTACAGTGGCATGATCCCGGCTCACTGCAATCTCTGCCCTCTACCTCCCAGACTCAAGCATCCTCCCACCTTGGCCTCCCAACTAGCTAGGACTACAGGGGTGCACCAACATGCCTGGCTAAGTTTTGTCTATTTTTTGGTATAAGCAAGGTTTCACCATGTTGCCCAGGCTTCAAACTAACAGGCTCAAGTCATACACCCGCCTCAGTCTCCCAAAGAGCTGGGATTACAGGCATGAGCCACTGAGCCTGGCCTAAGTGTGTCTTGACTAAAATTATTCAGCTCCACTAGTGGAGCTGGACTGTGAACCTCAGCAGTATGTAAACCACAGTGTTTTCACCTGCCATGCCTTATTGCCTCCTGTCTCCTTATAGTGATGATATTGAAGGAAAAATCTTGACTCTGCTTTAATTTATGGACAAAGTAATTTGTTTGCATATTTAAAAGCTGTATAAGTAACAAAGTACTTATGGCACTCCCCCACAACTGATTCTGCCCATGAGTGTGCCACCACTCCACGCCTGAGAACCACTCACACAGAGACTAATGAGTACAAATAGAGGGAAAGAATGTGTAGGTAAGAAAAGCCATGGTATGAAGCCGGTTACAGTGGCTCATGCCTGTAATCCCACCACTTTGGAAGGCTGGGGTGGGCGGATCACTTGAGGCCAGGAGTTTGAGACCAGGCTGGCCAACATGGTGAAACCCCTTCTCTACTAAAAATAAAACCAGATGTGGTGGTGTGCCCCTATAGTCCCAGCTATTCTGAAGGTCGAGGTATAAGAATCACTTGAGCCCAGGAGGTGGAGGTTGTAGTGAGCCAAGATCGTGCCACTGCACTCCAGCCTGGGTGACAGAGCGAAACTGTCTCAAAAAGAAAAAGAAAAAAAAATCTTTGGTATGAACACACACTCCCCTTTTTCTTTCTTTCTTTTTTTTTTTGTGTGTGTGTGTGAAGACCATAATAACCTTTTTAATTAATTAATTTGTTTATTTTTAAGCTACTTCTGAATAACATAACAACCTTTATTATTTTCCTGCTAGAGCTACAGAATTTCTGATCCTATTTCTATTAGGGTGGCGGTGATTATGGGAAACCACTTTATATATTCCTCTTAAACATAACTTACTATCTTTTTTTTTTTTTTTTTTTTTTTTTTTTGTGATGGAGTCTTGCTCTGTCGCCCAGGCTGGCGTGCAGTGGCACAATTTCGGCTCACTGCAACCTTCGCCTCCCGGGTTCAAGCAAGTCTCTGCCTCAGCCTTCCAAGTGGCTGGAATTACAGGTGTCTGCCAGTAGGCCCGGCTAATTTTTGTATTTTTAGTAGAGATGGGGTTTCACCATTTTGGCCAGGCTGGTCCTGAACTCCTGACCTCGTGGTCCACCCGCCTCGGCCTCCCAAAATACTGGGATTACAGGCATGAGCTACCGCATCTGGCCCTTAAACATAACTTTCCATGTTGTATAGACATTAGTTTATAATTTATGGGTTTTTTGGGAAAAAAAAATACAGCCCTTTTAAAATCTGAATCAGTCTTATAAATGAACTAGATGCCTATTAGATTTAATAAGAAAAAAGTATAAATCTAAGCAATTAATTATTAAGCACCTAACAGCCAAATACAGCACCTGTGGGCAGAGAGGCCCTCTCCTTTGAGGAGGTGAAAACTAATTGCAATAGCAGACATGCTGAGAAGTCACACTGGGAGGCATGGAGTGCACACAGCAGTTGTCATTTTCCATTTGCTGAGCCACATTAAAAGGAAAGGTAGAGATCTAAGGAAAAAGTATTTAAAACACCTTGGGAAATTTATTTAATAACCAAGCATGAAAAAAAGATGGGTGATAATGAAAGCCAGTAAGAAAAGTGGTAAGGGGATATTTAATCTGGGTTTCAGGAACTCTGAGCCTTGAGGCTTTTAATCTCTGAAAGGTCACAGGTGTAGCACACAGTAGGTGCTCAAACATCATTAAAATAACCAGCTAATGGATGAATGGATGGATGGCTTTTTCCCCTAAGTTTAACAAAAGAGGAAGTTTGATATTTGTAAATATTATTGAAGATAGTACCTATTATAGACTAAATGTTTATGTTACCCCCAAACTCAGATGTTGAATCCCTAGCCCTCAGTGTGATGGTCTTTGAAGATGGGGCCTGTGGAAGATATTTAGGATTAGATGAGGTTATCAGGGTGGGGCCCTGCTCTGATGGAAGTAGGGCCATTATAAGAAGAGACACAAGAGAGTTTGTTCTGTCTCTTACTCTACGCATACAAACTGAGGAAGAGCCATGTGAGGACACAGCAAGTCAGATGGAGAGCCCATGCCAGGAACTGAATGGGCCAGCACCTTGATCTTGTACTTCCCAGTCTCCAGAACTGTTAGAAATTAATTTCTCAGCCTGGCCAACATGGCGAAACACCATCTCCACTAAAAGTACAAAAATTAGCTGGGCACAGTGGTGGGCGCCTGTAATCCCAGCTACTCAGGAGGCTGAGGCAGGAGAATTGCTTGAACCTGGGAGGCAGAGATTGCAGTGAGCTGAGATAGCACCACTGCACTCCAGCCTGGGCAACAAGAGTGAGACTCTGTCTCAAAAAAAAAAAAAAAATTAATTTCTGTTGTTTAAACCACTCAGTCTGTGGTATTTTGTTATGGCAGCCCACACAGGCTAAGATCATACCTATACCTAAGTCTTCATATATCTTTAAAGCTTGTGCTACTTGGGTACACATACAATTATAGAATAGTACATAGATTATACATTGCAAATATATGTACATATAAATATTGGTCATTTTAATTTCTAAAAAATAGTTACTTTTGAATGTAAAATAACTTACCAATTGAATGAAAATTGTACTATTTCCTATGACTTAGAGGACTACATCCAAGAAGCAGTTGGTATTCAAATCATGGGGCCATACCTAGGGCCCCTCAGTTAAGGTGGTGCTATAATAGCCAACCTGTAAGCAGCATATCAAGGGAGGAATCCAGGTCTCTTGAGTATAGGCGGGGCACAAACCCATACTTCATAGTGCACTTTCATTTGTCTCTCTCTTTATTTCTTCCTTGGGACACATAATGATAGAAAACTAATCAGATGCTAGTGGCCACGACCTGGGGTGTGCTAGATGCAATATCGGGGAGCCGTAAGGGCTTTCAGTGGAGATTCAAAGTCCTCGGGGACTGTTTCTGGGGACAGGGCCTTGCTGGCAACTTCAGAGCTGGATTTCTCTCTCATAGTAAATACAAATCAACCCTAAGCATCGGATAGACAGAGTGCTAATTAAGTCCTTAGTTATGAGAGCTCTTGCTTTATGCGTGGGAACAGGAGCAGTTCCTTCCCTGGGTTTACATAGCCAAGAGCTGATAGCTTTTTAAAAATTTGTCATAAAGATGAATATCTCCCTGAGAGCATGGTATGATAAGAGTACCAAAATCCTAGAGACAAGGTTAGAGCTCATCTCTGTTTCTTATTAACTATGATCCTTAGAATGTTGTTATAGTTTACTAAGACTTTTTGCTTCTCTGCAAAATGGGGCTAATAATGGAGCTAATAATTTCTGCTCTACCTGCCTCAGCAGGTTAATCTCAGAAACAAGTGAGGAACATTTGGGCATGAGAAAACCTTTTAGGAATATAATTATAATTCTTTACACCAGTAGTTGGCAAACTCTCGCCCACAGGTCAAATCTGTCTCACTGCGTGTTTTTGTATGGTCTACAAGCTAAGAATAGGTTTCACATTTTTAAATGGTTGAGAAGAAGGATATATTATGATGTGAAAATTATATAAAATTCAAATTTCAGTGTCCAAATGAATGAGTATAAATGTTCACTTGTTTACATATTATCTATAGCTTATCTTATATCTTACCACCACCATGTTAAAGTTGAGTATGGCCCATAAAATATTTTCAGTCTTGCCCTTCAGAGAAAATATTTGTCAACCCCTGCTTTATATAAGTGTGTAAATCTAGGTTTTCCAGAGAAATAGAACCAGCAGGAGATATACGTTAGGCTGTTCTTGCATTGCTATAAAAAGTACGTGAGGCTGGGTAATTTATAAAGAAAAGAGGTTTAATTGGGTCACAGTTCTGCAGGTTTTACAGGAAGCATGGTGCTGATATGTCTGCTCAGCTTCTCATGAAGCCTCAGGGAGCTTTCAATCATGGAAGAAGGCAAAGGGAGAACAGGCACACCACATGGCAAAGGCAGGAGCAAGTGAGAGGGTGTGAGGAGGTGCCACACACTTTTAAATGACCAGGTCTTGTGGGAACTTGCTATCTCGAAGGCAGCACCAAACCATGAGGGATCCACCCTCATGACCTAAACACCTCCCACCAGGCCCCACCTCCAGCACTGGGGAATCACAATTCAACATGAGATTTGAATGGGGATGAATACCCAAACTATATCAAGGTATATCTCTATGTATCCCAGTATAGGATACACACACACACACACACACACACACACACACACACACACACACACACACATATGAGGAGAGAGAGAGATTATGGGAACTGGTTCATGCTATTATGGAGGCTAAGAAGTCTCATGATCTGCCATTTCTTAGCTGGTGGTATAATTTAGTCCAGGACTGAAGGCCCAAGAACCAAGAGCGCAGATGTCCAAGGGCTGAAGATAGATGTACCAATTCAGAAAGAGAATCAATCCTTCCTCCACCTTTTTGTGCTATTTGGGCCCTCAGTGAATTGGGTGATGCCTACTCATATTGGTGAGGACAGATCTTCTTTACTCAGTCATCCGAGTAAATGTTTCTGTCTCCCAAGGCTTGTTCAATAGGTTCATGAATAACCATCATGGGCCCCAGTGATAGAGCAACTATATTCATAGGCTTACCATCATGGACTTTGCTTCTGTCCTTGGGGAAGAGGTGCTACTGTCGCTGGCTATCGCCACTTCTGAGCGACCAACTTGTTCTCAGTGTTAACTAATCCTGGGGTTTGAATATGCAACCATATTCCCTAGGCACCCAGCCAGTCCTCAGTAACACTGGACTCCTACTGCAAGCGGGAAGGCAGCAGTCCATCCTCTCTGGAACAAATCTATGCCCTGGGCTCAGAGTTGCCATCCCTGTTCACCATGCTTCATGGTTCTGCCCTCATGATCTGTAGAAGCAACGGATGCCGAGGGCACCAACAGGCGTCCCACCAACCTGGTTCTGGCCAAAGAACTGACTGTTCTCTGAAAGAAGTAAGGCAATAAATGGAATTTATAGGACTTGCTCCTCATCATGCGAAGCTGCTGGCCTTACAGAACAGTAATGACAACTCACATTTACACACTGGGCACTCCTCTAAGAACTTCCCATGTGACAACTTATTTAACCTTTAAAACAGCCTTTTGAGATAATTACCATAATTATATTAATTTCTAAGAAGAGGACACTAAAGCAAGTATGGTTAATAGACTGACTCTTGTCACTCAGTAAGTAAGTGGGGTCTGAGACTTGAACCCAGACAGTTCAGCTCCAGAGCCTGTGCTCGTAACTGCTACTACTCATAACCACTACTACCCATAACCACACTGCCTACAACAGAGGAATGGAACTGCCCTTCAAAGCAACCGTTATAGTGTCTTATTAGAAAGAAAGGCAGGTGAGTTACAGTGTGGTTCTAGGGGGTGAAGTTTAGTTTTTGAACAAGTTGTCAATTCCTGGTGCCATTTCTGCCATAGCAAGAATATACTCATCTGTGGATCAAGAGGGTGGAAGCTGGAGTTATGACCCATTTCCATGTGGGAGGTTTTGCTTATGTTCTCCATAACTCAGGGCTCCACTGATAGACAGCATTTAGAATCAAAGGAGGAATCATCACGGGGAATAAAGTAATGGCTCCACTGAATTAGCAGCTGAATTATTGGCCCATTTTAGACTTCTCATGACAGTGGTGAAAAAGGGGAGCTCTGGAATAGATCAGGCTGCTTGAGCTCAACTATTTCAAGGGAATATATTAGTTAGGGTGCAACTGACTTTAAGTAACGATGCCAGCGATACATTTAAAAATAACCCAATCATAACAACCTAAATCATTGAGGTCTGGAGGAAGGCAGTCCACAGGTGGATTCAGTGGCTCAAAGATATCATCCAGGCCAGGCGCGGTGGCTCACGCCTGTAATCCCAGCACGTTGGGAGGCTGAGGCAGGTGGATCACAAGGTCAGGAGTTCAAGACCAGCCTGATCAATATGGTGAAACCCCACCTCTACTAAAAAATACAAAAATTAGCTAAGCATGGTGGCATGTACTGTACTCCCAGTTACTCAGGAGGCTGAGGCAGGACAATCACTTGAACCCAGGAGGCGGAGGTTGTGGTGAGCTGAGATTGTGCTACTGCACTCCAGTCTGGGTGACAGAGTGAGACTCCATCTCAAAAAAAAAAAAAAAAAAATCATCCAAGAACCAGGTTCTTCCTAGCACCCTCCTTCCTTGGCTGCTTGGTGATGCCTCTGCTAACAGTGCCAAGATGGCTGCCACGGAACCTGAAATGAGTGAATGTGTGAGTGAAGCAAAGAACTGGGGACAGTGGAGAATCTATTTCAGTGACTGGCTCCCGCAGTTTCCAGGCCAACAGTTCCCTGTGGCAGCATCAACCATCCAGCGCTGGTGGTGGTGCCGCCAGTATGTCCATGACTCAGCTGTGCAGCAGTCTTCTCACCAGGTAGTCCCATTGGTGTGAGTTTGGTTGTGGCTCTCACTTCCTCACCTCCATTTGTTCCTAGTCATTTTCTGACCCTGATTCTCTAAGCCCTCCCAGTGAGTCAGTGAGCTACCTGATATCTCTTTGGTTCTCTTTTCCCTGCTTATATAAGCAAGAATCAATTTCTGATGTTGTAGCTAAGAAATCTGACTGATAACATGGCTGTTTAATTGATGTGTTGAAAGTGAGGTTTGCTTTCTTTTCGGTGTTTTAAAATTTTTTAAAAAATTATTTATTGATGTATTTTTTTTATAGATAGGGGTCTTGCTATGTTGGCCAGGTTGGTCTTGAATTCCTGGCCTCAAGTGATCCTCCCACTTTGGCCTCCCAAAGTTCTGGGATTACAGGCATGAACCACTATACCCTGCCTCTTTTTGGTGTTTTCAGTGGGTTTCAAAAGATTGCCAGAGGGCAAATACACCTTTACTAGAATGTAGGCTTTACCAAGTCTCTAGTTCATTTTAATGGCTTCCTATCAGTGAAATTCAGGCCACACAAGTCCTGAAAAATGTTCTGGGAAAGAGGCATAGCTGCTCACAAATACCGCTTATTGAGGACTTACTATGAGCCGGGTACTATGAAAAGTAATTTAATATGGATTTAATTCTCATTGTGTTATCTACATTTTACAGATAAGGAAGCTGGTATGTGGATCAGTAACATAGGGTACAATAGCAAATGACCCTGTGCTACTCGACTGCAAAGGCCTGGCAACTTTCCAGTGTACTAGATCATTATTTTCATTTACTTATGTTGTCAGAAATTAAAGCAATAGATTGTGCCCTTCCAAAGTCTCCATAATACTGCTCAGCCAACTGAAGTTGAAGTTGATATCAAAGACATCTATCTTGGAATCTATCCACAGGATTTTGTCTATCCAAAGGACCATAAAGATATTGATCACTTTTTAATGTACGGTAAGGTCAGTGGCACAAACCCTGAGGTTACCTTTAAAGTGTGGCTTGGAGTTACCTAAGCTGGACCTGCCTTGCACTGGACTTGTTTATCATGCTGGATCACCCATATACCCCATTTAAGAGAAACTTCACACCTCCATCCAGTCCCTATAGCTGACGCAGGCATGTTTTATACTAATTTCCATAATTAATGAGCAAGGAACTACTTGCCTGAAGGTCATCAATTTATTGACTGGCCTGTGGCTTATGCAGCCTGTCTTAGAAAGATGGGTCATTCAGATAGGTCTTATCTAAGTTAGGAATTGGGAAACTGAGAAGGAGAGGGTGTTAGCAGTAGAGCTGAAGGTAAAAGGATGCTCTGATGTAAAACTGATTCAAAAGTCACATGAAAGCTAATGCTAGGAGGAGGTAAAGTTTATGCTCTCTGAAACAGAGGGTGAGGAAGCTGTTTGGTGGAGAGAAGAGGATGCAAAACATGGGCAGAGAGACATAGTGATATTCTGAGAGAGGGAGGAAAAACAGGAAAGGGAGGGAGAGAATGACCTGGGGCTTCCTGGATTTTCTGAATTTTCCAGGAAACTTTAGTGGATCCCTGTTCCTTAAACCCACTATACTTTTTGAAACTCTCTTTCTCATCAACCTTTAAAAAGGAAACTTGTGAACTAATTTGTTTCATCTTTTTAGTTTTCCCTCATTCTTCCTCCTGTGACCTAACTAATCCAACAACTAGAACCAAGAGAAAAGTGAAATAGAAAGCAAGCCTGGATAATCCACAGACATAAAAACCAGACACTGAAGGGTAAAACTTGATTATTTTGTGCTAAACCCGAGGTTTTTATAACCCCTCTGCTCCCCTCTGTGGATAAAGGCAGAATTGAGAGGATTTTTCATTCTATACAATCCAAAAGCAGAAGCAAAATGAAATTCTTTTCTGATTTTTTTTCATGACTATGAAATGAAAACATCAGTGTACTTCCTGATAAAAAATGTGCTTTTTTTTTTTCCTGATTCAACAGCCTCCCCCTCTTAAGTCTAAGGTGTTCTAAACACACACCTGGATCTCACCTCTAAATTGCCAGGCAGATGGTTTGAGTGGGAAAAGCCAGACGGGGCAGTCGTTTTTGCATAGGTTAGCTAAAAGACTAACACCCCTACTTCACACCAAAGCAAAGAAAGGGAAGACCTCTCTCCCTTTGTGACCCAATGATAATAATCCCCTATAGCAGCTGAAGAGTTGATGGAGGCTCTGAGAAGAGTTTCGTCTCAGGCTGTTTGGCTTTCAAAGCTCCTTCCACCAACCTGCAGAGAAGGGTCTCCTGGATTCCTCTGTTTTTATCTCTTATTTGCTATTTTCTCTTGCTCAGCATTGCACAGAATATAGGTTAGTAATGAAGAAACTGTGGTGCAAAGCTTAAGCCTCTGGACTCTAGAGACAAACCTCTAGGGTTCAAACCTTGCCTGCGCCACTTACAAATAGATTGATCTCTCTGAGCTTCAGTTTCCTCATCTGTAAAACCACGGATATTATTACTTTCTACCTGTAGAACTAAGCGGGGTACTATTTGTAAGGGGTCCGGGATAATGTCTAGTACATAGTGCACCATAGTAAGTACTTGCAAAATCAACAAATCTGCTCCAAGGAAAGGAGACTCCTCCACAAAAGAAGACCCAGGCTGGTGGAAATAGAGCTTTCTTTGAAAAGAAATGAATTGTGCTTCTTGCTATAGTGATTTGTTTTCTTTGCAGTAAATTTCCATTTCATAATTAATCTATACTATGCCACTGAATATTCTAAAGTAAGAGGGTATTTCAAATAATAGGTAATGTGGTTTTGGAAAAAAGAAAAATTAAAACCAGAAATGTACTGTTTAAATATAGTTTAATTAACTGGCAATTTTGGGCATGGAAATCAGCAAAAATAAAAGAGAATGAAAGAGTTCAAGGTAGTTGTGCCAAAAGACCTGGGCTGAATTCCAGCTCTGCAGCCTTTTAACTATTTTACCTCTGGCAAGGCCCTTACTGCCCCGCTGAGCTTCAGTATCTGCAAAACGGGGACACTTGTACCTATCTCCCAAGGAGGTCCTGAGGATGAAGTAAGATAACCTGGTACAGTAGGGGCTACAGGCTATGCATTCAATGACTCAACAAGTGTTAGAATTTACATTTGAAAACAGTTTCCACCAAGCTCCTACACAGAGTCCTTCAGAGTTTGGCTGAGGACCCAACAACTTCTTTAGGCACACTTCTACCAAGCTGGGTCATCTGGTTTCCCACAACTGGCTGAGATGATGGGCAGTTCAAGAACACTGCAAGGAAAAACACACCGACTAGCAAGTGATAAAGGGGACAGGACTAAAAGAGACAATAATTATGTAAAGAAAGAGAAGGTAGAACATTTTGTAAAAATAAGACAAAACAAATCCAAAGTTTAATAGTTTGGGGTCTTTCAGCGTAGACCATGCTCTCCTCTGAAGGACTACTACATCACAGCCCAGTGCAATGATTGGCATTCACATGATCCCAAGCCTGTTGGGCACTAAGATATCATTCAGACTCAAGTCTGGAAGATCCTGGTAGGGTGGAATGTGCTTGCACCCCAGGAGAAAGGGACTTGGAGGAAAGCACCAGAATATCTCAGGTTATTTGGAAATGAACTTCAAGAAGACTAGGAGTGAAAGAGAGGCTGCTTGAGGTCCCAGCTTCTTACAAGATCTTCAGAGATTTGAAGGGCCTGGAAGGATACGGTTGTACTGACTATACAGAGGAAGAAACATTTGCAAGCTAGCTGAGGTGTGCTCCTAGCTACTGGAGGACAAGTTGAAACTGTTTCCCTTTGAAGAGGAAAAGAAGGTAAGTAATAGAAAGGGTTAGGTAGAAACATTTTTATTAACAATGTTTAGATTTTATTTGTTGAACAGATGCACTGTGGTGCACTGAAGGTACTAAACTCAGCTCAACTCCTGAACAGATCAGACCACCTTCTTGCAGGGACATGCAGTATAGAAGGTAGGCAGCCCCTCAGCATGGGGGATTCAGAGCTTGGCTGTGGAAGCCAGGTGCCTGGGTTCAAACTCAACTCTGACTCTTACTGTTTGCATGACCCCCAGCTTAATCTAACTTAATCTCTTCTATCTAAAAGAAACACCTTATAGCATTGTTGTGAGGATAATTGTGTTAATACACATGAGGCACTTAGAAGACTGCCTGGCACACTGCAGTATTTCCACCAGTGTTAGCTATTGCCAAATACATTCCTCACATCTGTTTTATCTTCTTGCGCTTCTAGGATTAGACGATTGGGTTGCCTCAAGTCCACTCACTACAAACAATGCTGTGATGAATACTTTCATGCATTCGTTTAATATGCATTTTATACAGGTTGCGCGCAGTAGCTCACACCTGTAATCTCAGCACTTTGGGAGGCTGAGGAGGGTGGATTACTTCAGTTTGAGACCAGCCTGGCGAGCATGGTGAAACCCTACCTCTACTAAAAAGACAAAAATTAGCTGGGCATGGTGGTGGGCGTCTGTAATCCCAGTTACTTGGGAAGCTGAGGCAGGAGAATTGCTTGAACCTGGGAGGCAGAGGTTGCAGTGAGCTGAGATGGCGCCATTGCACTCCAGCCTGAGCAACAGCGTGAGACTCTGTGTCAAAAAAAAAAAAAAAAAAAAAAAAAAAAGGGACATTTTATTCAGTGCTTAATATTTGCTGGACAATGTTTCTTTCAGTCCTGTGCAAGAGTTTACCCAAGGCTTATGCCCAGGAATGGGTTGTTTACTCACCATAGACTGGCTATCTGCTCACAAATTTACACGTGTACTAGCAGCTCTTGTTTCCCCAAATGTTTATCAACACTCAGTGTTATCAGACTTTAAAATTTTTGCCAATCTAGGCTGGGCATGGTAGCTCATGCCTATAATCCTAGCACTTTGGGAGGCTGAGGAAGACTTGATTTTAGGAGTTTGAGACCAGCCTAGCCAACATGGAGAAACACCATCTCTACTAAAAATGTAAAAATTAGCTGGGTGTGGTGGTGCACACATATAATTATGGCTACTCAGGAGGCTGAGGCACAAGAATCACTTGAGCCTGGGAGGTGGAGATTGCAGGGAGCCAAGATTGCATCACCATACTCCAGCCTCGGTGACAGACCAAGACTCTGTCTCAAAAAAAAAAAAAAAAAAAAATTGGGAATCTGATTGGTGAAAAGTGGTATCTCAATTCTCAAGTCTGTTGAAAGATTGAGCATGTCTTCATATCATTAGTTATTCCAATATCCTCATCCAAGAAATGCCAATATGTCTATTTTATTGCTTATATGTTATTTTTCTATGGAATTTCCTGACTTCTTCTTGTTGTTGATTTAAAGTTGTTTTGTGTATATCTTAGATATATAGCACTTGCTAGTGTTAGATATTGGGATTTTGGGAATATCTTCTCCCAATTTACCACCTTTTTACTTTAATTAATTAATTTATTTTCTGTTTGTGACTTTGGAGATGCCACAAGAGGCTTTTTTTTTTGTTTTGCTTTTTGGTAGAGATAGAGTCTTGCCATATTGCCCAGGCTCATCTCAAACACCTGACCTCAAGCAGTCCTCCCATCTTGGCCTCCCAAAGCACTGAGATTACAGGCATGAGACACCATGTCCAGCCCACTTTATCACTTTTTATTACCAATGTTTAGATTTTTTTTATTTAACAGAAATCCTGTGATGCACTGAAGGTACCAAACTCAGTTAAACACCTGACCAGATTGATTTAACTCTCCTTATTGATAAAAAGAAGCATATCTATTTTTGGACATAAATGTTATTTATCTCAGTCTCCACTGCTCTTCTACATACAATGTCTAGCATTCTTTCAAAAATTATAAGACAGAATAATCAAGGGGAAGACATAAAACAATCAAACATCTGATTCAGATATGACTCAGATGTTTAAACTATCAGGCAGGAACTTTAAATAACTATGAGTAGCATGCTAAAAATTCTGCTTGGCTGAAGAGCAAGAAGTGTTGAGAGATTTCAGTAGAGAGATGGAAACCATAATTAAGAGTCAAAAATTGGCTGGGCACAGTGGCTCATGCCTGTAATCCCAGCACTTTGGGAGGCTGATGTGGGTGGATCACCTGAGGTCAGGAGTTCGAGACCAGCCTGGCCAACATGGTGAAACCCCGTCTCTACTAAAAATACAAAAAATTAGCCAGGTGTGGTGGCACATGCCTGTAATCCCAGCTACTCAGGAGGCTGAGGCAGGAGAGTCGCTTGAACCTGGGAGGTAGAGGTTGTAGTGAGCTGAGATCGCGTTGTTGCACTCCAGCCTGGGCAATAAGAGTGAGGCTCCATCTCAAATAAATAAACAAAGTTACACACTTTATTTTCATTCTTCTGGTTATTTTCCTAAATCCTTAAGACCTTTGCTTATGTTTGTTTTTTTCTGTCTTGATTTTTGTTGTTGTTGTCCGTTTGGTTTGATAGTTTTGGCAATTCATCACTCTCTTTCCCTTTTTGGCATCTCCGGGGCTGAGACTGAGGGTAAGAAATAAAGTTTACCACCTCATCAGATATAGGAAAACTTGCCTCCCATGTCTCACCTGTAATCTTCAGGTAGGGAATGCTTCGAAGAAAGCAGTCTTCAGTGAAAATCTCAGGAAAATACCACAAAGCTTAATTAAATGGAGAATCTACATGGTTTTTTAGTAAAATGATTATTTGGGTTTTTGTTCAAGTAGAATACTTCATTCTCTGATAGTGCTACAAAGTGAAATATTGCCTCAATTTATAATATTATCAGGGCCGGGCGTGGTGGCTCACACCTGTAATCCCAGCACTTTGGGAGGCCGAGGCAGGTGGATCACAAGGTCAGGAGATCGAGACCATCCTGGCTAACACAGTGAGACCCCGTTTCTACTAAAAATACAAAAAATTAGCCGGGCGTGGTGGTGGGCACCTGTGGTCCCAGCTATTTGGGAGGCTGAGGCAGGAGAATGGCGTGAACCTGGGAGGCGGAGCTTGGCTTGCAGTGAGCCAAGATCGCACCACTGCACTCCAGCCTGGACAGCAGAGCAAGGCTCCGTCTCAAACAAACAAACAAACAAACAAAATACATATATATATATATATATGTATTTATATATATATATGTATTTATATATAAATAAATTAATTATATAATTATAATCTTAATTAAATGGAGATATAATCTTAATTAAATGGAGAACCATGTAGATTCTCCATTTAATTAAGCTTTGTGGTATAATATATAATTATATATATATTATTTACAGTTATTTTATATCTATATATAAATATAAAATCACGCAGCAGATTAGGAAAAAAAAAACAAGAAAAGTTTATCTCCTAATGATTGCTATTTGTCCAATAATTAGACGTATTTTTTCTTAGTAGTATCAAAGTCATGTATTATTTATTATGTCAACAGTCACATACCGTAAAATATCCAGGTTCAGATCAGATACTTTTATATTTACTGAACTTTGGTTCTACTGCAATTTTTATACAACACATATATCCCTTTGCTCATTCATTCATGGTTTTGATATCCTAGATTAGTTATCTTTATATTCTAGCTGTAAGACAGGAATTAAAGAAGAGTTGCAAAAAGTAGCTGGGAACAGTGGCTCATACTTGTAATCCCAGCACTTTGGGAGGCTGAGGCAGGAGGATTGCTTAAGCCAGGAGTTGGAGACCAGTCTGGGCAACATAGGGATACCTAGTCTCTATAAAAAATTTAAAAATTAGCTGGGGATGGTGGCAAGTGCCAGTATTTCCAGCTTCTAGGTAGGCTGAGGCAGGAGGATTGCTTGAGCCCAGGAGTTGAGGCTGCAATGAACCATGATGGAGCCACTGTACTGTATTCTGGGTGACAGAGTGAGAACCTGTCTCAAAAAAAAAAAAAAAGTGGCAAAAAGGAAAGTGAGGATTTTGTACATTAGCCCATGGGTTTTTTAAGGACTTTTACAAATACCTGAGACCTGGGGGGGAAAAAAAAAAGTCTCTAAAACAACAAAAGCAAATTAGGTATTTGATATGCTGTAGGGTAGGGTAGTGGGGCTCCAAAGAAAATGTGCTTAGAACCTGTGCCAAGTCTCCTGGGGAAATGATCTCCTACCTACTTTGTTCTTAGTCTACAGCTTGAGCTAACTGGGAGTATTGGCTGATACAGCACAATGCAGAATGGCAGAGAATTAGAAAGCTCAATGCTGAAAGCTATAGTGGAGACTCTATCCACGTTTTCAAACTGTGCCTCAGATGCAAAAGGAAGACAGAGGCAGTAGATTGCTGGTCCAATCCTTATAACTTCTTGTCATTACTGGTATCAGAGAAGCTCTACTTGGATCTATTTGAAGCACTGGGATTCTCTGTAGTTTTGTTTGAAAAATGAGTTCACAGCTTAATGTTAGAAAACCACTGATCTATTCTAACTTCATCATTTTAGTAAAGAGTGCTCTGAGGTTCAAATAATTTAAATAAATAAATTACCCAAGGTCTCCCAACTAGCTAGTAAAGCCAGATTTCCAGAATCCCATCCCAGTTCAAGACTATTTCTTCATGCAGAGACTGAGCTGTCCCGATCTCATGTTGACAGGTGTTGCTGCTATCTTGGGAGGCATTTGGGTTTTGCTAGAGCAGTTGAAGTATGGTTTCATCACCTGTTCCCATGTGCTGTTTTTCAGGCCAAGGCCACATTCTGGAACTTGGAGGATATCTTTTTGAAGGGCTCAGAGGGCATCTGTGATGCTAACTAGGGGAATAAAAATCATTTTATCTCATTTTTATTACATGGGTTACCCTCCAACTTCTACCCCTTAACAGAAAGGGGTGTTCTCTTCTCTTAAGGGGTGGAACTTCCTGTTTCAACTTCCTGTTTCCCAATGACGAAAATAAAAATAGCTAAAAAGAAACCTAATAAGCAAAAAAATACAACAAAACCAGAAAGTATATACAGGAGTAAAAGAGTTTATTTATGATGGCAGAAGAATAACTAATGACCAAATATAATTTTATTAATCAACCATAAAGGCTGTAACTGTACTGTCTGATATGGTAGCCACTACCCACTTGGGGCTACTGCACACATGAAAGATGGCTGGTCCAAATTGATATGTCATAGAAGCATACAATACACACCAGAATTACGACTTAATATGAAAAAATAAAATAATATAAACTCTCTCAATAATTATTCTTTTTTGTTTGTTTGAGATGGAATCTTGCTCTTGTTGCCCAGGCTTGAGTACAATGGCACCATCTCGGCTCTCTGCAACCTCTGCCTCCTGGGTTCAAGCGATTCTTCTGCCTCAGTCTCCTGAGTAGCTGGGATTACAGGAACCTGCCACCACGCCTGGCTAATTTTTTGTATTTTTAGTAGAGATGGGGTTTCACCATGTTGGTTAGGCTGGTCTTGAACTCCTGACCTCAGGTGATCCACCCGCCTCAGCCTCCCAAAGTGCTGGGATTATAGGTGTGAGCCACTGCACCCACCCTCAATAATTATTCATTTTATTGATTCATGTTGAAATGACAGTATTTTGAACATACAGAATTAAACAAGCCATATTACTAAAATTAATTTCACTTGCTTTTTTGCTTTTACTAGAAAAATTTCAATGACATGCTTAAATATAATGCTCACATTATATTTCTATTGGACAGCACTGGTCTGAGAGTAACTAATATATGTCCATAACAACTGAGCTGAGAAGGCCGGGGCTCATTACAGAAATAGCTTCCTACCTGCCTGGCCACAGACTAAGGTCTCCTTCAAAGAGCAGCTCCAGGCTCTGCACTCAGGCTTTCAGTGAAGGCCAGACACTTATGTACCTTCAGGGAGTGGTCATTACAGTTATTTCCTTAAGCGTAACTTGACTTTTACCTGGGGTTATGCAGTTTGGCTGGTTTTCAGGGTTATTAAATAACAGCTTAATGAGCAAACACCATTCAAATTGATTTTCAAGTTCCAGTTCTGTGGAGTGGAAGTAGAAAAACACAACACTCCCTGCCGTGAATTTCTACTGCCTCTAGACAAACAGAACTAGATCTTATAAGACCCAAAACAAATTAAAGGGTGTTGCTCAGAACTTTGCCAAATAGAAATCTCTGGAAGTTTTATTTTCTGACATCTCTAAAAGAGATTTTTAATCAGGTAAAGACTTAATTTATGTTTAGTTTCACTGGAGACCCCTTTCGAAAGAGATGCTGATACGGTTTGTTCTGTGTCCCCACCCAAGTCTCATGTCGAATTGTGATCTCTACATGTTGAAGGTGGGGCGTGGGAGGTGACTGGATCATGGGGGTGGTTTTTAACAGTTCAGTATCATCCCCCTAGTGCTGTCTCATGACAGAATTCTCATGAGATCTGGTGGCATTTAACAGTGTGTGGCCCCCTATTCTCTCTCCTGCTCCACCATGGGAAAATGTGCCTCATTCCCCTCTGCCTTCCTGATTGTTTCCTGAGGCCTCCCAGTTATATTTCCTGTTAAGCCTGCAGAACTGTGAGTCAATTAAACCTGTTTTCTTTATAAATTACCCAGTCTCAGGTAGTTCTTTACAGGTGCCTGAGAGGAAACAAAGTTGAAGTTGGCTTACAATATACTTTCTCTCCCTTCTAAAAATCAAGTTTTGGATCTAGGAGAAATATGAGGCATTATACCGACAGTTGAAGTTTGATTAGCATTGAAAATTGCTAGAGCTCTGAAGGCAAAAAAAAAAAAAAAAAAAAAAAAAAAGTAGTTATTAGAATTCTAAAAAACAAACAAAACCAATACCCCAAACAAACAAACACATGTTGGTTTGAGGAGGCAGTGAGATAGAAATTTACATTTGAAATAGACCTGCAGTAGGCTCAGTAATGGGCCTCGAAGCCATACGTAACTTAATCCCTGGAACCTGTGAGTACACAGCCACACAAGGGGCCTTGCGGATGTGTTAAATTAAGGATCCTGATAGCAGGAGATGAGCATGGCTTATTCAGGTGGGCCCTAAATGTAATTGTGTAATCAAAAGGAAGCAGAAAGAGATTTGACCACACAAGTGGAGAAAGCACACACAGAGAAGGTAATGGGACCGCAGAAGCAGAGAGTGGAGTGAAGTAACATAAGCCAAGAAATGCTGGCAGCCCCAGAAGCTGGAAGAGGCAGGGAAGAATTCTCCGCTGGAGCTTCCAGGAGGAACCATTCCTGCAGACCCCTTGATTTTTGCCCTGTAAGACTCATTTCGAACTTCTGACGTCTAGAACTGTAAGAAGAGTAAACGTCTGTTGTTTTTAGCCACAACGTTTGTGGCGACTTGTTACATATAGCAGCAATAGGAAATGAATACAGGAGCCCAATGACTTACTTGGCAAAATTAATCTACGGGCTGAATATTTTTTTCCTTCACGTTAATTTGTATAGGCTTAAAGCATAGAAAAAAGAAATCTCTAAGACAAAGTTCTTGGGAGAACACATCAGAGAAAATGTTCCAATCTGCATTTGCTCCTTTACTTCTGCTTATTTTTTATCCCATTCTCTAGCCTTCCCATTCCTTTCTTTCCTCTTTCCTTCCCTTTCCCTCCACCTTCAGCTAAGTAATCTTTCAGATGCAACTTTAGATTTACTTTTATGTCTGGCTTGGCAAACCTCCATAATGTTAACACAAACATTCCAGTTTCCCTTTAAGATACATATGGCGTGACAGTCAATAAATTTATCAGCTCTGCTTTATTGTAAATATTCCTTTATTCAATAAATAGGATTTACCAACTATGTCCTAGGCCCTGTGCTAGATTCTGGGCAAACAACAGTGAACGAAGTAGATGTTGTCCCTGCCTTTATTTACAGATTAGTAAAGGAGATAGACTAAAGTAAGTAAATAAATAAATGCATGAAATTACCAACTGTGGTTAAATGCTCTGACAGGCACAAAGAGAGTGCAACAACAGGGAATAACAGAGCTGGCCTCTCTTGGGCAGTGGCATTTGTGTTGTAAAGGTGCTCTCCTTGTAAAGAGCAAGATGGGGGTGGAGAGAGCATCCCACATGGAGGGACCAGAGACCGGTAGGGAAAGAACTTACCAGTCAAGGAACTGCAACAAATCCCATCTGGGCAGAGCACAGGAGAGGGGAGGAGCTGTGGGACAAGATGAAGTGAGAGAGGCAGGCAGGGGACAGATGACACAGGGATTTAAGGAATATCTCTGTTCCCTTCTCTCTTAGTGAACAGACTGAAATGTCAGGAACTAGGAAGCCTCTAGCAAGAAATATGCTAATAATTGAATCTTTGCCGGTAGAGATGCACTCCTTAAAGTTTGCAGAGTTTACCTCGATATCCTCTACCCTTTAAGAAGTCCTTTAAACCACTATCAATTAACATTTTGGTGAGAATTAGTTTTCTGGACTCTTTTTATTTATTCAACATTCATTGCATGCCCTCTTTGTGCCAGACAGCCGTTTGGGGTGCTGTATGTGTTCCGGGTGTTGAGGATTGGCACGCCCCATCTCTCCTCTCATGGAGCCCAGGTATGGTAAAGTGCTATGAGGTAAAATGACAGGGAGCCAATAAAAGTGTGTCACAGGTTCTGGCCTGACCTGAGCAAAGGAAGAAGGCTTCAAGGCAGAAGTAGCACTTAAGCAGGGAAGTGAATGATGCCAGGCTGGTTAACAGGTTGGTGTGGGTATAGAGGGAGAAGGAAGAGGGGTATTCCAGGAGGAAAGGGTCCTATAGGTTCAGCATACTACAGAAGCTTCAAGAAGTCCAATGCACTACCCCTGCAATGGGGAGAGTGAAGGAGAGAATGGAGGAAAGGGAACCTGAGGGGTAACTGCAGTGGAGTGCAGGGTTTTGGAGGTGCTGGTAAATGCATTTGGACTCTAGGAACAGAGAAAGTGTTAACAGGTTATAAGCAGATGAG
Organism: Theropithecus gelada; assembly: GCF_003255815.1. NCBI lineage: Eukaryota > Metazoa > Chordata > Mammalia > Primates > Cercopithecidae > Theropithecus > Theropithecus gelada. Next base: position 8,172,458 of record NC_037668.1, read on the forward strand.
TGATAGGATCAAGTCTGCATTAAAAAAAACAAAAACAAAAAAACAAAAAAACAATCACAGGCCGGGCGCGGTGGCTCACACCTGTACTCCCAGCACTTTGGGAGGCCGAGGTGGGCGGATCATGTGATCAGGTGATCAAGACCATCCTGGCTAACATGGTGAAACGCGATCTCTACTAAAAATACAAAAAATTACCCAGACGTGGCATGTGCCTGTAGTCCCAGCAACTTGGGAGGCTGAAACAGGAGAATTGCTTGAACCTGGGAGGTGTAGGTTGCAGTGAGCTGAGACCATGCCACTGCACTACAGACTGGGCAACAGAGTGAGTCTCTGTCTCAAAAAAAAAATCATTACATATTGGTGTGGAGAAGGGGACTGGAGGTAAAGAAGAATGAACTCGAGAGAACATTCAGGAGATGATTACTGACATCTAGGCAAGAGACGATGGTGGCTTAGAAGAGAATGATGGCAGTGGAGATTCCTAATTGCAGAACCTACTTGATCTTTGCATCTATGCTTATTCACAATTCAGGTTAAATATAAAGTATTTAGCAGTGGTATTTGGTATTATTCACATATTGGGTATGATTTTCATTCCTTTTCAAGAAGCAGAATTTTATTTTTTATATAAGTGAAGCTAATTTCAACTTCAAGCCCCCATTCTTCTGGAAGCTGAACATTTGCTTTTAGTCAATTTGAGGTCTCTCCATTCCTTCCTCAGTATTACAGCTTAATTAGAAGAGGGAGGTCTGTTTGGATCTTGTACAAGGTGGGTGTGGGTGGATACTCTGGTCTCCTTGCTCGTGCATCTACTCTGGAATCCACTGACATACCCTTGGTCCCATGGAGCCTATGATTTACTCAGACTTCTGCTGTACCCTTTTTGTCCCATCTTGATACTTTTTCAGGTCCTACACCATGTCTCGACTATTCTCTAAATGCTTAGAAAATGTCCTAATTCTTCTAAAACAATCTGGCTGTGGGTAACATCTGAGGCTGTCTCAGCCCTGCTACATCAACATGCCAAGTATACCTCTTCTTCTCTAGAACCCGGCTGGTGTGCAGGACCAATAGTTTCTTACTGGATCTTGGGAACAGATTCAAGAGATATTTAGAAGGAAAAAAAGGATTATCTTTGATGATTCATATATATCAGAGGTGAAGTTTCAGGAATGAGTCCCCCCCACCGCCTTTTTTTTGTATGGGGAACAGGATGCTATCTTTTAATGAGACAGGAACCTTGGAAGAGGAGCAGATGTAGTGCATGGGCTGGAGTCATAAGGTCACTTTTGAACACAATATGTGTGAGATATCCAAAAAGAGAGACTGAGGAAGTAGTTGGCATTGAGGACAGGGATCTGAAGCTTGGACGAGAGGTCTGGGGTTGAGAATACACAGGTTTTTTGTTTGTTTGTTTGTTTGTTTTGTTTTGTTTTGTGTTGTGTTGTTTTCAGTGTAAAATCGGGGGTAATGGAAGCCATGGGACAGACATCATGGGATTCCCTGGAGAAAGAGAATATAGAACAAAATAAGAAAAGGGATTGAGGAAATATCTCTGAGTAATATTTAAGGATTGGCTAGGAGATGGAAAACCTGCAAAATAATCATGGAGGTAAGAGGAAAACAAGGAGAATGTCATGAAACAAAAGCTACAGAAGTGAGTGCTTCCAGAGCGTAGGGGTGGTTAACAGTGTTAAATGCCACCGCCAAGAAGTCAAGTAAGATGAAAACTGAAAAGTATCCTTTGGATTTAGAAGTTACTGGTTATCTCAGAAAAAGCAGTTCCAAGGTATGAAAGAGGCAAAAGCCAAGTCGAAGAGTCTACTTTGAACATGTGGGGCATTCACAGAAACTTCAGAAATCATGCCTTTCTAGGAGAAGTAAACTGGCCCTGTAGTAAAGGTTACTCTAAATTCACTCCAACAAAGCTTAAGAACAAGTTTCCAAAGACTCAAGCTAATGCACAAGTAAATTAGTTGCCTGCTAGAAAAAACTCTACCACCCCTTAAGACAACAAATTCCAATGCTCAATAAAAAAATTTCAGTATCCAATAAGAAACTTACAGTATCCAATAAGAAATTACTATATATGAGAAGAAGTAGGAAATTGAGACCTATAACCAGGAGAAAAATTAGTCAATAGAAACAAATCCAGAAATGAAGGATGATAGAACAGCAGATGAGGGGACAAGGACTTAAAGTTAGTTATTGTAAATATGTTCATGTATTTAAAGGAAAATGAGTATAACGAGCAGTGGAAGCTATTAAAAAAATACTACAAGCAATCATATCAAAGTTCTTTTTTCATAAGACTCCCCCTCCAACCAATGCTATAACCAGCCCTCTCGCCTCTTTTCTGTAAAGTATTTTGTTTCATGTAACTTTGTACTTTTGGTTCTCTGTATGCAAGTATTTTAAAATTTTCTTGGGGAACATATCATATATATTCCTAAAGAAAGAATATATATTCTCTTGAAAGGTGCCAGAGAAGTAGGGAGGTGGGTATGATTGTGATTGAACTCCAGATGCCCCTCTGTCCTAAACAGCCACTGTTTGTAGGAAGTTTGAGACTTCCTGGTCTCCTACAGAGCAGCTGGCTGGGGCTCAAGGGACACACCTTGGTGTTTCAGGTCCATCTGTCTGATTGGCCCATCTGACCCTGAGGTGTAATAATCCTGAGCCTCACTGAAGCAGGTTGTCATAACTCCTTTTTTCCTCTTTTAAACCCTTCCTTGGGAGCTTTAAGGGCACCTTTTAAGGTACCCGTAAAATTAAAAGAGAAATATATATATATTTTTTAAAAGAGAAATATTAATGAAAAGGAAAACATTAAACTTCAAGAACTCATATGAAATATTTGTGAAAATCTTTATCACAGCTAAGTTGGGCTTAAGTCAAATCAAACAATTTAGGATTAAAGGAGAAGGGCTGAGTCTTCTCTCCTTGCTGTGTATCCGCATCAAGGAGGTATAAGTTTTTCCTAAAGATATTCATCCCATTAACATTGATCTCAAAGATGAATTTGCAAATTTGAAATCTCTCATATTGTCAGCTTTTCTAAATATGTTCATATGGTGGAGAACTCATGAGGCTTACATTACTTTAGTCCATGGATCACTTTATAAACACTACTAAGCTTAAACTTTAAAATTATAAATTATTGGACACATTTTTACTTAGAATTGTTAACTGGAAATTCATTTATTTCTGCCCTGTTCCATGCCAGTAGGGGAATTAGAGATCATGTTTTTAGCTACTCCCTGGATGAAGGAAAATAGAAACGTGGGTCTCAGTTGAGTGCACCAAGCTGTCATGCTCATATTTGGTGCCAGCTGGTCACCTGTTGGCAGTGCCAGTAGAGAGCCCTGGGACTAAATTCATCCTGCCTTCTACATCCAACATCAATAGACCAGCTCTGTCAGAACGTCTATTCCCCGTGCAAACCACTTCATTAAATAGAAAACCTCTCTTTTTAAGTGATGTCTAGTTATCAGCTTGCATTTTAATATCTAACAAATTAAAAACTACATTAACTTTGAGGCAATATTTTTCCATTCTATGCTGTTTTAAGAGACACCCATCTTCTTGCCACAGAGCACAATTTTGTCTCACAAACACACAGCTGAAAAGGGCAGTGACAAAAATAAGAATACAAAAATGAAACAAGTCACTTCAAATATCTTTATTAGTTATTACTTCTATTAGTGCATTTTATGTCATAGATATTTTGTTCCTAAAATCTCATCTTCTTTATTTTTCCTTCACCTACCTTAGTTCTTATTTTATCCTCAATGGGCATGTCTCCACCATGGAAGGAAGATGAAGAAATAGAAAACCGGTCACCAGGACACTGTAAAAAGCAAATGACACATCATTAGAAACACAGTCATTTAACAGATCAGGCTGAGAATATATCATTAACAACCCAGACAGAAGATCATCATCTTCCATCATCATTTGAAATTAAAAAGTACCTCCAAAGGAATTGTTTACTGCTTCGCCTGCAAAAAGTGCTACAAACAGTAAACCAAAGAGACAAAACAGCCTTTAGTGGATTGTTAGAGCACTTAAGGAGGTGTAAATTGTAATTAGCCATATGCTAGACTTTCACAGTCCAATAAGAAATATGCCTGATGGTACAGCATCTCCCTGGCCCAGTTTTTCAGGTCAAAAGCAGAATGGCTGTTCAGTAAGGAATAAGCCACAAAGGAGAGCTACAAAACTATTCCATTCTCTGGCATCCAACACAACAGGTCAGAACTCTTTCTGCACATGTTTGTGATGGCAGTCATGTTGCTGAGTTGCTCTGGATGCCCACCCAGAGTTTCTGCGTTCGAAGGTGGGAGGGAAGGCCCTGTTCAGCTCAAGTGGCAACCCTAAAATCATTGTGGGTCACAGGACACATTAACCCTGTTCACAAAGGAATCAGAGTGCAAATGTGTTACAAAGATAATGCTGTTCTATGTTAATATTGACAAAGTGGTTCAGAGCTGGGGACCTATATATCTGAGAGTGGTCTCAGGTACTGGCAGAACAAAACACAAACTTTTGAGAACTTGGTTTCATGTACTGCTCTGTCGACTGTGTGACTTTCAGTATGTCTCTTAACCATCTTTAGCATATTTTTTAACTTCCCATAGCCTTAATTTATCATTTTTATCATATGGGGGTTGGACTTGGTGATTTTTTTAAAAAGTGGCATTCAAAATATATTTGTGTATGAGTGCACATTTTCCTGTACCCTCATATTTCTGAGAAATCCCATCAATTTCATTGGCTTTGCAAAAGGTTCAGGGACTAAGAAAAGATGAAGGAATAATCTTGGCTCTGGCAGATTAACTGTAGGAGTAGAAAATGAAACAGAATATTCAAAGTCTTGTGCTGGAACAAATAACTTTCAGGATTTGATTTGCATTGTTTGGCTGAGAATAAGATGCTTCTTATGCAAATGAAGACTGATAAAGGATGAGTTTATATTGTTTAAAGTGCAATATGATCTTTTGGCTCAAAGAGCTGTATGCCAGTAAATTAGGGATTAATTTAGTTCTGAAAATCATGCAAATTCTCTTTGTGAATTTGTGCATTAATGTAACTTTCTACTAAGTGATTTTCACTAGAGGGAGATAAGATTTGGCTACATTCTTAAGGCAGCTAAACACAGGGACAAGAGCCATGAGAATGAAGAAGACTTAATGGATATCATCCTTATAAAAATCTATTTGGTTCACATTGCTATCGGTTTTTTTGGTTTATTATTTTATTATTAATTTTGAGACAGAGTCTTGCTTTGTGACTCAGGCTGGAGTGCAGTGGTATGGTCAGGGCTCACTGCAATGTTGACCTCCCTGGCTCCAGAGATCCTCCCACCTCAGCTTTCCAAGTAGCTGGGATTACAGGTGCATGCCACCATGCCCGGCTAATTTTTAAAAATATTTTGTACAGATGAGGTCTCATTATGTTGCCCAGGCTAGTCTTGAATGCCTGGACTCAAATGATCCTTCCACCTTGGCCTCCCAAAGTGTTGAGATTACAGGCGTGAGTCATAAGGCCTGGATATCACATTGCTTATGCTTTTATTTCATGATCAGATAATAGAGCAAGTGTGCAATTTCCACAATCTACAACTTCATTCTCTTTCTCCTTGCCATCACCCCACCCAACCCACCTAGGACTGCTGCCAAGAAGGAAAAGTCTTCACTGGAATGCAAGCTCCACAAGCGAGAATTTTTGTCAGGTTTAACACTGTATTATCTCTAGAACAGTGCTCAGTACAGAGTAGGTCCTCAGCAACCATGTGTTGAATGCATTCCAATACTGATGATTTTCAGAATGGTTTAGGATTTGTGAACTCTCCTTTCTGAGCCTGAGTAGATTAAGTGTATCAAACTTGATTCTCTGTAATCTACTTAGGTTTCCTATTTTCTAAAAGCAATGGAGAGGGAGAGAGATCATTATGGCAGACGGGAGGCAGAACTAGATTATTCAGATGGACAGAGCAGCGTGCGAAGGCTTGCATTGTGAATTTCAGCTCCAGATCGACTGCTAGCACAAGCCAGCAATCCCGAAAGGACCCACAGACCCTCTGAAGGAAGCTGACTGCTCCTGCAGGACCCAGGAGATACCCCAAATACTCAGCCACAGCAAGACCCCCACAAGGAGAGTCTGAACTCAGACAGGCCTAGCCCTGACCCCACCTGATGGTCCTTCCCTATCCACCCTGGTAGCTGAAGACAAAGGTCATATAATCTTGGGAGTTCTAGGGCCCCACCCACCATCCATTCCTCTCCATACTACCATAGCTGATGCTCTCTGGAGGAGGCCAACCAGCACAAAAATAGAGCATTAAACCACCAAAGCTAAGAACCTTCACGGAGTTCATTGCACCCTCACTGGAACAGGCTCTGGTATCCACGGCTAAGAGACCCAGAGACAGTTTACATCACAGGACTCTGTGCAGACAACCCCCAGTACCAGCCCGGAGCCAGGTCTCCCTGGGTGGCTAGACACAGAAGAGAGACAACTATCACTGCAGTTTGGCTCACAGGAAGCTACATCCATAGGAAAAGGGGGAGAGTACTACATCAAGGGAACACATCGTGGGACAAAAGAATCTGAACAACAGCCTTCAGCCCTAGACGTTGCCTCTGACAGAGCCTACCCAAATGAGAAGGAACCAGAAAATCAACTCTAGTTACAAGGCTCTTTACCACCCCCCAGAAATCATACCAGTTCACCAGCAATGAATCCAAACCAAGAAGAAATCCTTGATTTACCTGAAAAAGAATTCAGAAGGTTAATTATTAACCTAATTAGGGAGGCAACAGGGAAAGACAAAGCCCAATGCAAGGAAATCCAAAAAATGATACAAGAATTGAAGGGAAAAATATTCAAGGAAAATAGCTTAAAGAAAAAAACAATAAAAAATTCAGGGAACATTGGAGACACTTACAGAAATGCAAAATGCTCTGGGAAGTCTCAGCAACAGAATTGAACAAGTAGAAGAAGGAAATTCAGAGTTCGAAGACCAGGTCTTCAAATTAACCCAATCCAACAAAGGCAAATAAAAAAGAATAAGAAAATATGAACAAAGCCTCCAAAAAAAGTCTGGGATTATGTTAAGTAACCAAACCTAAGAATAATTGGTGTTCCTGAGGAAGAAGAGAATTCTAGAAGCTTGGAAAACATTTTGGGGGAATAATCAAGGAAAACTTCCCCCACCTTGCTAGAGATTTAGACAACCAAATACAAGAAGCACAAAGAACACCAGGGAAATTCGTCACAAAAAGCCCATTGCCTAGGCACATTGTCATCAGGTTATCTAAAGTTAAGACGAAGAAAAGAATCTTAAGAGCGGTAAAAGAAGCACCAGGTAACTTACAAAGGAAAATCTATCAGATTAACAGCAGATTTCTCAGCAGAAACCCTATAAGCTAGAAGGGATTGGGGCCCTATCTTCAGCCTCCTCAAACAAAACAATTATCAGCCAAGAATTTTGTATCCAGTGAAACTAAGCATCATATATGAAGGAAAGATACGGTCTTTTTCAGACAAACAATCGGTGAGAGAATTTGATACTACCAAGCCACCACTACAAGAACTGCTAAAAGAAGCTCAAAATCTTTAAACAAATCCTGGAAACACATCAAAACAGAAACTCTTTAAAGCATAAATCACACAGGACCAATAAAACAAAAAAACAAGTTAAAAGGCAAAAACATCAAAAAATCCAAGGTACACAGGCAAAAAATAGCACAATGAATGCAATAGTAACTCACATCTCAATACTAACATTGAATGTAAATGGCCTAAATGCTCCATGTAAAAGATACAGAACCTCAGAATGGATAAGAACTCACCAGCCAACTACCTGCTGCCTTCAGGAGACTAAACTAACACATAAGGACTCATATTAACTTAAAGTAAAGAGCAGGGGGAAAGGCATTTCATGCAAATAGACACCAAATGTGAGTGGGGTAGCTATTCTTATATCTAACAAAACAAACTTTAAAGCAACAGCAGTTAAAAGAGACAAAGAGGGACATTATATAACAGTAAAAGGCCTTGTCCAAGAGGAAAATATCACAATCCTAAACATATATGTAACTGGAGCCTAACACTGGAGCTACCAAATTTATAAAACAATTACTAATAGACTTAAGAAATGAGATAGACAGCAACATAATAATAGTGTGGGACTTCAGTACTCCACTGACAGCACTTGACAGGTCATCAAGAAAGAAAATCAACAAAGAAACAATGGATTTAAATGACACCTTGGAACGAATGGACTTAATAGATATATACAGAATATTTCATCCAACAACCACAGAATACACATTCTATTCAACAACTCATGGAACTTTCTCCAGGATAGACCATACGATAGGCCATAAGAGTCTCAAAACATTTAAGAAAATTGAAATTATATCAAGCACTCTCTCAGACCACAGTGGAATAAAAAGGGAAATCAACTCCAAAAGGAACCTTCAAAACCATGCAAATACATAGAAATTAAATAACCTGCTTCTGAATGAGCATTGGGTCAAAAACAAAATCAACGTGGAAATTAAAAAATTCTTCAAACTGAATGACAGTAATGACACAACCTATCAAAACCTCTGGGATACAGCAAAGGCGGTGCTAAGAGGAAAGTTCGTAACACCAAATGCCTATATCAAAAAGACTGAAAGAGCACTAACTGACATTCTAAGCTCACACCTCAAGGAACTAAAGAAATAAGAACAAACCAAACCCAAACCCAACAGCAGAAAAAACAAACAAAAAAAAAACAAACAAAAAAAACATGATCAGACCAGAACTAAATGAAACTGAAACACACAAAAAAATACAAAAGGTAAATGAAACAAAAAGCTGGTTCTCTGAAAAGATAAATAAAATTGATAGACCGTTAGCAAGATTAACCAAGAAAAGAAGAAAATCCAAATAACCTCATTAAGAAATGATGCAGGAGATATTATAACGGACACCACTGAAATACAAAAGATCATTCAAGGATACTATAAACACCTTCACACACATAAACTAGAAAACCTAGAAGAGATGGATAAATTCCTGGAAAAATATAACCCTCTTAGCTTAAATTAGGAAAAATTAGATACTCTGAACAGACCAATAACAAGCAGTGAGATTGATATGGTAATTAAAAAATTACTGTTTGTGACCAGCCTGACCAACATGGTGAAACCCCATCTCTACTAAAAATGCAAATTCAGCTGGGTGTGGTGGTGCATGCCTGTAATCCCAGCTACTTGGGAGGCTGAGGCAGGAGAATCGCTTGAACCCGGGAGATGGAGGTTGCAGTGAGCTGAGTTTGCACCATTGCACTCCAGCCTGGGCAACAAGAGCGAAACTGTCTCAAAAAAAAAAAAAAAAAAAGGTTACCAACAAAAAGTGTCTGGGACCAGACAGATTCACAGCAGAATTCTAGCAGATATTCAAGGAAGAATCGGTACCAATCCTTTTGACACTATTCCACAAGACAGAGAAAGAACGAACCCTCCCTAATTCATTCTATGAAGCTTGCATTACCTTAATACCAAAACCAGAAAGGACAAAACCAAAAAAGAAAACTACAGACCAATATCCTTGATGAACATAGATGCTAAAATCCTTAACAAAATATCCATCCTGGCTAACACGGTGAAACCCCGTCTCTACTAAAAATACAAAAAATTAGCTGGGCGTGGTGGCGGGCGCCTGTAGTCCCAGCTACTCTGGAGCCTGAGACTGGGAAATGGCATGAACCCAGGAGGTGGAGCTTGCAATGAGCTGAGAGGGTGCCACTGCACTCCTGGCCTGGGCGACAGAGCAAGACTCCAAAAACAAAACAAAACAAAACAAAACAAAAAACAAAAAACTAGCTAAGCAAATCCAACAACATATCAAAAAGATAATCCGCCACAATCAAGTGGGTCTCATACCAGGGATGCGGTGATGGTTTAACATATGCAAGTCAATAAATGTGATACACAACATAAACAGAATTAAAAACAAAAATCACACTATCATCTCAATAGATGCAGAAAAAGCATTTAACAAAATCCAGCATCCCTTTATGATTAAAGCTCTTGGCAAAATTGGCATATGAGGGACATAATCTCAATGTAATAAAAGCCATCTACAACAAACCCACAGCCAACATAATACCGAATGGGGAAAAGTTGAAAGCATTCCCTCTGAGAACCAGAACAAGGTAAGAATGCCCACTTTCACCACTCCTCTTCAACATAGTACTGGAAGTCCTAGCCAGAGCAGTCAGACAAGAGAAGGAAATAAAGGACATCCAAACCAGTAAAGAGGAAGTCAAACTGTCAGTGTTTGTTGACCATGTGATCATTTACCTTGAAAACCCTAAAGATTCCTCCAGAAAGCTCCTAGAAATGATAAAAGAATTCAGCAAAGTTTCTGGATACAAGATTAATGTACACAAATCAGTAGCTTTTCGATACAACAACAGCGACCAAGCAGAGAATCAAATCAAGAACTCAGCCCCTTTTCCAATAGCTGCCAAAAAATTAAAATATTTAGGAATATACCTAACGAAGGAGTCAAAAAATCTCTACAAGGAAAACTACAAAACACTGCTGAAAGAGATCATAGACGATACAACAACTGGAAACACATCCCATGCTCATGGATAAGTAGAATCAATATTGTGAAAATGACCATACTGCCAAAAGCAATCTACACATTCAGTGCAATCCCCATCAAAATACCACCATCATTCTTCACAAAATTAGAAAAAACAATTCTAAAATTCATATGGAACCAAAAAAGAGCCCGCATACCCAAAGCAAGTCTAAGCAAAAAGAATAAATCTGGAGGCATCACACCACCTGATTACAAACTATACTATAGGGCCATAGTCAACAAGACAGCATGGTACTGGTATAAAAATAGGTACATAGACCAATGGAACAGAATAGAGAACCCAGAAATAAACCCAAATACTTACAGCAAACTGATCTCCAAGAAAGCAAACAAAAACATAAAGTGGGGAAAGGACACCCTTTTCAACAAATGGGGCTGGGATAATTGGCTAGCCACATGTAGGGGAATGAAACTGGATCCTCATCTCTTACCTTATACAAAAATCAACTCAAGCTGGATTAAGGACTTAAATCTAATACCTGAAACTATAAAAATTCTAGAAGACAATACTGGAAAAACCCTTCTAGATAGTAGCTTAGGCAAGGATTTCATGACCAAGAATCCAAAAGCAAATGCAATAAAAACAAAGATAAATAGCTGAAACTTAATTAAACTAAGGATCTTTTGCACAGCAAAAGGAATAGTCAGCAGAGTAAACAGACAATCCACAAAGTGGGAGAAAATCTTCACAATCTGTACATCTGACAAAGGACTAATATCCAGAATCTACAATGAACTCAAACGAATCAGTAGGAAAAAGCAAACAATCCCATCAAAAAGTGGGCTAAGGACATGAATAGACAATTCTCAAAAGAAGATATACAAATGGCCAATAAACATGAAAAAATGCTCCCCAGCACTTTGGGAGGCTGAGGCGGGTGGATCATGAGGTCAGGAGATCGAGACCATCCTGGCTAACATGGTGAAACCCCATCTCTACTAAAAACACAAAAAAATTAGCTGAGTGTGTTGGTAGGCACCTGTAGTCCCAGCTACTACGGAGGCTGAGGCAGGAGAATGGGGTGAACCCGGGAGGCAGACCTTGCAGTGAGCTGAGATTATGCCACCGCACTCCAGTCTGGGCAACAGAGCAACAGAGCAAGACTCCGTCTCAAGAAAAAAAAGAAAAAAAGAAAAAAAAAATGTTCAACATCACTAATGATCAGGGAAATGCACATCAAGACCGCAATGTGATACCACCTTACTCTTGCAAGAATAGCCATAATCAAAAAATCAAAAAACAGTAGATGTTGGTGTAGGGAACACTTCTACATTGCTGTACATCCCCACCTACATATGGAAAACCAGTGTGGAGACTCCTTAAAGAGCTAAAAGTAGAACTACCATTTGATCCAGCAATACCACTACTGGGTATCTACCCAGTGGAAAAGGAGTCATTACATGAAAAAGATATTTGCACCCTCAGGTTTATAGCAGCACAATTGCAAAATCATGGAACCAGCGCAAATGCCCATCAATCAATGAGTGAATAAAGAAACTGTGGTGTATATATATATGATGTAATACTACTGAGCCATAAAAAGAAATGAATTAACTGCATTTGCAGCAACCTGGATGAGATTGGAGACTATTATTCTAAGTGAAGTAACTCAGGAATGGAAAACCAAACATCGTATGTTCTCACTGATATGTGGGAGCTAAGCTATGAGGACGCAAAGGCATAAAAATGATACAATGGACTTTGGGGACTTGGGGTAAAAGAGTGGGAGGGGGTCGAGGGATAGAAGACTACAAATGGGGTGCAATGTATACTGCTTGGGTGATGGGTGCACCAAAATCTCACAAAATACGACTAAAGAACTTACGTAACCAAATATCACCTGTACCCCAATAACTTATGGAAAAAAAAACCCAGAAATAAGAATAAATAAAAATGGAAAAAAATAAAAGCAATGTAAATTGCTGGTTTTAATTTAAAAAGCCCAGTTGGCTTTGAGATTTTTGATATAGGTCATTGTCATCCTTGTGCAATACTCAACAAATAGAAGTGGTTCTGGAAGTTCCAATGAGCATCTATATTTTAATCCTGGGAAACTGTGAGGCATTTGTCCCTGCATAGGCCAAGTTTTTCATCCATTCTACTGAATCACTCTATTTATTGACTCCATGAATATAGCAAATTCATCATGTCACTCAGTATTCCCTAGTTATATAACTCTCCCGTGTAAGAAATAGCATCGGTAACAGCAACAAAAACAGTAACAACACTGACGTTTTCATTACATATGGGCACTCAGAAACGAATCTGCTGAATTAAATGAATGCACTATTATCTAAGCTTAGTGCCTCTTGGAAAACATGTAAAATTGGACTCTTAGCAAGCAGTATCTAAATTCAAATATAATTAATGGTTAATTTTCCTTATATTTCATATCTCTCTACCTTAACCTCCTAAATTTTATACCTAGCTCTATTTATACTCTTTTGTTTTATTGCTAAGGTTTGAGACCTGGAAATGGCCAATTTCTCCATATTAAATGTAGATCTATTTTAATATGTTTTTCACCCACTTAACAATCTTTTTGAATGACCATTGTTGGTTTGGAAGACCAGATGACGTTCACCTCACTGCTAACTCCACTTTCTTTTTGCTTCTCTTCCCTTTGTCTTTTGCTCTTTCTCCCCAGGCATCTACCCACAAAATCTCCTGACTCCCTAGTGATTTGTTTCTTCTCATCATATTTGCTATGTTTATATCAACTTAATGTTGACAGAGGTATGTGTACTTTAGCTATCTTTATTAAGGTATGGTGCTGTGACATTCTAACTGTAAAGTGTTATCTCAGCATGAAAGAAGGCTTATGAAGAGGGAGGAATGTTCTTCAGGTTTTTTTTTTTTTTAAAAAGGCAGTGCATTTAGGCTGGGATAGAACACTGATTTCCAAGGATTTCTAACAATATGTGACATCTAGAAAGTCTATTATCTTACACACGAAATTTCAGTAGCCATCTGGGACACCAAATTACCAATGAAACAACAGACATGACACAGTAGTAAGGTGCACAGGTTTTGTAATTAAAAAAAAAGAACATGATCATGATTGATTATATTTGCTCCCAAGATTTATGTAACTGATCAAATTAAGTTAATCTTTTTTTCTCTCATGGATCAAACAGTATCTTTGATAGATGCTATATTGCAAACATTATTTTAATTTATTATTATTTTTAAAAAACCCAGATGTTAATTATTCTTCAGTGATACAAAAAAAAAAAAAGATACAGATACTATAAAGTTATGGAAGAAAAAGATTTAAAAAGAAAAATGAGAAAAAATGGTTAGCTGGAGAAAATATGCTCTCAAAAATGGAACTCTTTGCTAAGAGGCACAGATGCAATACCTTGAACCTCAGGAGAGCTTTAATTAGTCCAGCTCTTCCTTGGGCGCATGCTCAGAAGCTTTGGTGCTGTCTGTAAATTAGGGCAAGGAAATCCAGCAGGGGCCTGGGTGGGTTAAGGGGGAAGGGCAGAATCTTAAAGGGGCAATGACCATTTAAAGGAGCAATGCCTGTTAGTCTCACTGTTCTTATTGTAGGCTCCTCAACCTGTCACCACAAACTAATCCACCTTCTGTGTTCCCTGTCTCAGTTAATAGCACCTCCACTCCCCAAGTATGGCTACAATGACTAAACATGGGAGTTGTTCATGATTTCTCCCTTTTTTTGCACCTGCAAAATGTCAATTTTGCTGATTTTTACCTTAAATTTGACTTCACTTTTCCATTCCTGTTATCATTGTTCTGTTTTAAGCCCTCATTGGGTCCTGTTTGGGCCATTACAATAATGTCTTAACTGGTGTTATATGCATTTTCCACTGCTGTCAAATCATCTTTTAAAACTCACATCACTCCAACTTAAAACACTTCAGTGGTTCCCATCACCTGTAGGAAAAAGTTCCAGCCCCTTCCTGGTCTCTGTCAATGCATCCGACATCATTTCAGACACTCCCCAGATTGTACTTTCTGTTCTCACAATCATCAATTACTTCTGGCATGTAGATCCCAATAGAAGGTAAATAAACACTGAATATATAGAAGAGTTTTTGATGCACTTAAAATATATACTTTTAGGGAGTAAGATGAACTAATCTAACATCTAATTAACAATTTATTAATTGTATGTCACGTAAAATATTAATTTATATATATTTTTCACTCAAACACATCATGGTGTCAAAAAAAAAAAATCCTCAAAAGTTAAAAACATGACTCTCTTACCAATATAGAATGAATCTATGTCAAAGCTTTTATTCCATTCAATAATTGATGAGGGAACCAGCAGGATAAGCTGGTTCTAAGAGCATTTGAAGAAATTATTATTTACACACAAAAAAGAATGCTAGAGTAGGATTGCTAGATTAGATACAAAACCCGTTAATGTCCTACAGGGTAATGAAATCATAGATTATCCTTCTTATTGAACATAATCACTTACATCTCTACCACATACTAAAAAAATCTATAAGTTGACAACTCACTGCACAGTGCCTGAGCTCTTATTAATATAGTAAATAGTAAAGTCAAATGCAGGAACATTCTCCTATAGAATTAAATAATCTTGGGGCCAACTGGTTAAACAATGCTCCATTACTACATTAAAAAACACACCCACGGCTGGGCACAGTGGCTCATGCCTGTAATCCCAGCATTTTGGGAGGCCGAGGCAGGTAGATCACCTGAGGTCAGGAGTTCGAGACCAGCCTGGTCAACATGGTCTCTACTAAAAATAAAAAATTAGCCAGGCATGGTGGTGGGTGCCTGTAATCCCAGCTACTTGGGAGGTTGAGGCATGAGAATCGCTTGAACCTGGGAGGCGGAGGTTGCAGTGAGCTGAGATCGCACCACTGCACTCCAGCCTGGGTGACAGAGTGAGGCTCCATCTCAAGAAAACAAACAAACAAACAAACAAACAAACAAAAAACCCACACCCACCTCTTCTTGCTTTCTTATTATTTCCAAGTTTAGGATAATTTTTCTTAACAATGAAAGTAAAACTTCACATGAATCTTCTACGTCAGTGTTTTTGGCTTAATGATCGTCTCTTCTTGGGTCAACTAACAAAGTTTTCCAGAACACAACATCTTTAGGTCTTTCTAAGTTTTCTCAGATACAGTAGTACCCTTGGAATCTTGTGTAGGTTTTTATCCAGTTTGAAAAGGAGAGAGATATATTAGATAATTACAAACACTGGAAAAGTGCATAGTTCTGTGGATGTTAAAAATGTAGGAATAACTATCAAAATAATAATAATCTGTAGCTCTTAAAAAGAGCAAAAGAGAGAGAGGCAGTATAAAAATAACTTTAACAATCTAACAGATGGCCAGAAAGGAAAAAGAAGATGATAAACAGAAAACAAAATAAGTTGGTAGAAAGAATTTCTGATATAACGCTCCCAATAAATATAAATGGATTTAACTCATCTATTAAAAGACAGAGATGGCCGGGTGCAGTGGCTCGTACTTGTAATCCCAGTGCTTTGGGAGGCCAAGGCAGGTGGATCATAAGGTCAGGAGATCAAGACCATCCTGGCCAACATGGTGAAACCCCGTCTTTATTAAAAACACAAAAATTAGCTGAGCGTGGTGGCATGTGCCTGTAATCCCAGCTACTCAGGAGGCTGAGGCAGGAGAATCGCTTGAACCAGGGAGTCGGAGGTTGCAGTAAGCCGAGATCGTGCCACTGCACTTCAGCCTAGTGACAGAGTGAGACTCCGTCTCAAAACAATAAATAAATAAAAAATAAAAATAAAAATAAAATAAAAGACAGATACTATCAAATTGGATAGAAAAAAGAAGTCCTCCTTTCATAAACATGCTGCTATGGTCTGAATGTTAGTGTCTGTCTTAGTCTGTTTGTGCTACTCTGACCGAGTATCACTGACTTGGTAATTTATAAAGAAAATAAATGTATTTATCACAGTTCTAGAGGCTGGGAAGCCTAAGACTAAGGTGCTAGCAGGTTTTTTTGTCTGGTGGGGGCTGCACTGTCCAAAGAGGAGGAATATTATATCCTCACATGGCAGAAGGTGGAAGGGCAAACGGGACAAATTCCCTTGTCATGCCATTTTATACAGGCAGCTAATCCCATTTATGAGGGCAGAACCCTCATGAGTAATTTACTTCCCAAAGGCCACACTTCCCAATACTGTTGCATTGGAAACATCTGAATTCTGGAGAGGAACATATTCAAACGATAGCATTCTGCCCCTGCCCCCTCACCCAAATGTATGTCACATAAAAATATTTCATGTCAATAGCCCCCAAAATCTGAACTCATTCCAGCACCAACTTTATAAAGTATAAAGTTAAGAGATATGGGAACCAATGCATGGTTCATCCTGAGACAAATTCCTCCCCAGCTGTAAACCTATGAAATCAAACAAGTTATGTGCTTCCAAAACACAATAGTGTACAGGCATAGGATAGACACTGCTATTCCAAAAGGGAGAAATAGGAAAGAAGAAAGGGGTAACAGGTCCTCAGTAAGTCTAAAACCCAACAGGACAACCCTGCCTGGTTGCTTTGCTAGGAGCAGTTCCCACTTCAATTCTCACTGGTGAGGGTCACTACACACCTCCCAATACTCTTGCATTGAGAGCATCTGAATTTTGGCGGGGAAACATTCAAATGACAGCAGTGTCCCCCTAAATTACTGTTGGAACCTAATACCAAATGTGATAGTATTAAGAGGTAGGGCCCTTGAGAAGTGATTAAATCATGAGGGCTCCATCCTCATGAATGGGATTAGTGCCCTCATAAAAGACTCCGGAGAGCTCTCTTGTCCTCCTGCTGTAAGGATGTGACAAGAAGGTGACATCTTTGAAGCAGAGAGCAGTCCTTCATTAGATACCAAATCTACTGGTGCCTTGATTTTAGACTGCCCAGCCTCCAGAAATGTGAGCAATAAATTTCTATTGTTTATGAATTACCCAATCTAAGGTATTTTGTTATAGGAGCCAAAATAGGCTAAGACACATGCCTTAAGCAGTGAGAAACTTAAAGGATGAACATAAAAAGACGATATAAGAATAAAAAGATTACAAGGAAAATACAAACAATAGAAAAGGTGATGCAACAATATTGATATGAGACAAAATAAAAAAGGCCAAAAGCACTAAAAAGAGCTATTTCATCATGATAAAAAAAGATTCAATTAGTACCTTTATGAGCACGCAGAGACAGAGAACTTCATACACTCAAAAATGATATTAATTGTGGAAAATTTTGATATATTTATTAAAAATTGATATATTCAGCAGAGAAAAATTAAGTAATAATATAACTACCTGAATAAAATTAGATCAACAAGTTTGATTAATAGAGAACCTTGCACACAACAAGTGGAGAATATACGTTATTTTCAATACGTGTAAAACATTTAAAAAAAAAAAAAAAAGGGCCAGGGCTGGGCATGGTGAGTTACACCTGTAATCCCAGCACCCTGAGAGGCTGAGGTGGGTAGATCACTTGAGGTCAGGAGTTTGAGATCAACTTGGGCAATATGGCAAAAACCCATCTCTACAAAAAGTAAAAATTAGCCTTGGTGGTGTGTGCCTATAGTTCTATCTACCTGGGAGGCTGAGGTGGAAGGATCATCTGAACAGGGGAGGTTAAGGCTTCAGTGAGATGTGATCAAGTCACTGCACTCCAGCCTGGGCAACAGAGAAAGACACTGTCAAAAAAAAAAAAAAAAAAAGAAAGAAAGAAAAAAGAAAAATCACATACTAGATCACACGAAAATTACAACAATTTCCAAGATTTAATATAATCTCTGTCTACAAAGCATATAAGTTACAAACAACACTAAAAAGATGGTAAAAAAAAAAAAAAAAATAGCAACCTTTAATTGGAAACAAAAAATGCACTAAAAATAGCTCATTGGTTAAAGAGGAAATTACAATGTCATGAAATATTTAAAAGTAAAGACAAAAGTACCACATGACAAAATTTGTCGGATGGAGCAAAATCCTATAGAAAGGTAAGTACAGCCTTAAATATAATTATTTTATTTATTTATTTATTTTTGAGATGGAGTCTTACTCTGTTGCCCAGGCTGGAGTGCAATGGCACAATCTCGGCTCACTGCAACCTCCGCCTCCCAGGTTCAAGCGATTCTCCTGCCTCAGTCTCCTGAGTAGCTGGGACTATAGGCCTGTGCCACCACGTCCCGCTAATTTTTGTATTTTTAATAGAGATGGAGTTTCACCATGTTTGCCAGGCTGGACTTGAACTCCTAACCTCAGGTGATCCACCTGCCTTGGCCTCTCAAAGTGGTAGGATTACAGGCGTGAGCCACTGCGCCCAGCCCCATATAATTATTCTTAAAAAAAGAAACAATAGAAGCAAAGAAGCTACACTTTCAAGTCATGTGGCTAGTGAAAGAATTACAGAGTAACAAAAGTAAAAAAAAAAAAAAGGAAAGAATTCATATAATCTATGAAACAAAAAAGAAATAAAAAAATTCACAAAACTAATTCTTTAAAAAAATAATAAAGTAGACAAACCTCTGGCAAGACTGGTAAGATTGGAACAATAAAGATGAACACTATTCAGAATGAAAAATGGGACCTAAACACAGTTAGACCCTTATTTTTAAAAACTCCAAGAGAACAATGTGAACAAGTTTATTCCAAAAACAATTTCTAAACTAGATAAAAAAGAATAATTTCTAGAAAAAAAGCGGTTCAAGAAGCAATGCAAAGCCATACAAATATATCTAGTTATACACATCTATCTTGACCCGTATCTATACATCTGTAATAAACAGGCTCCCCCTGCAAAACAAGCTAAGTCTAGATGATTGCCAGAGAGTTTTACCAAACACTCACACTCATGTTATGAAAGCGCTATAAAATCTTACTGCCAAATCCAGACATGAGCATCAGGAAAAAAAGAAAATTATAGGCCTACTTCGCTAGTCACAGATGTAAAGTCCCTAGACAAAACACTAGCAAATTAAATTTGGCAATAAATAGCAATATCATGAGCAAGTATTAATAGGATTTATTCCAGTAAAGTTCAATATAAAAAAAAACTATTACCATAATGTACCCGATTATCAGATTCAAGAAGAAAAACAATAGGATCATGTCAATAAATGCAAAAAGCACTTGTCAAACTTCAGCATTTATTAACAATGAAGATTCGTAGGAAACAGCCAAAGAAGGAAACTTTTTAACTATTAGTAGTACCTACACAGAAAACGTTTCCTTGAGAAAAAAATCTTAGAGTTTATAGTTTACAGTTTCCAACCTACTGATAAATTCAGTTACAGTGAGCATTCATTTAATTGCTAAAATAAGAAAGCAGTTGACCAGTAAAGCCTAGCTACCAATACGCTGCAACAGACATCACAATTAACGGAAATTTTTG
Organism: Theropithecus gelada; assembly: GCF_003255815.1. NCBI lineage: Eukaryota > Metazoa > Chordata > Mammalia > Primates > Cercopithecidae > Theropithecus > Theropithecus gelada. The sequence goes on from NC_037668.1 coordinate 8,192,519, forward strand.
GAAGCATAAGAAGGATGCTGGCAGGTCAAGGACATTAGTTGGTCGCCATTTCTATTCAATGTTAAACTAGGAGTCATGGTCTAGACAATGGAATACTATGCAGCTGTTAAAAAAGACAACACATAATAAACAAAAAAGAAAATGAGGTTAGGGAGTGTGGGCATGAGGGGACTAACGCGTCCCCCATGAGGGGACACCAGCGTCCCTTGGCCCTGCCACCCTTTTTTTTTTTTTTAACTTCCACCTGACAAACTGCCATTTATCCTTTAAGTACCTTGGCAGGCATCACCTGCTGCCCCACAGATTAATCCTTCGTCTTTTGCACTTCCTTTGTACCTCGTGCGTACTTCTATAAGCAAATGTATCTGGCGGATTTACAAGAATTTGCTTACCTACCAGTGTACTTAATCCATGGCTAGCACGGAGTAGGACTGGAAAGAAATGCTGCACAGACAGCACTTTTCCCTGAAGGCTCTAGGGCTCCCCGAGCCCCTGCATTAAACTGGTTTGGGCAAAAGGACAGGCATAGCTGAGAGCCGCGAGGCCGCCGGCCAGCTGCGGGGTCCCCTGTAGGCAGAGCCCTGAGTCACACGCGGACGCGGTCCGGGCGTTTCTTCTCAGGCCCTCAGCCCGGCCCACTTCCTCTTTCCTCACTTTAGAGGGAATACAGCGATCCCTCTCAAAACAAAACACACACCAAAACACCATTTTTTTTTTTTTAAACAGGAAGTCCAGAGGCCCGGGTCCAGGGCATCCAGCCCCGGATCTCGAACGCCCTCCTCGCCCCTCGCCCCGCGTCGCCCGGCTCCGCTCCCCGCCCCGCGTCCACCGCTGGAGCCTGACAGCCCCGCCACCCGCGCAGGCGCCCCGCCCCGGCCCGCCCCGGCCCCGCCGCCCGCGCTCCCATCCCCGCCCCGGCGGGTCAGAGCCGGTGCCGGGCGCCCAGGGGTTGCCGCGCCGGGCGGGAGGGCCGCGCCTGAGCGGGCGGCGGGGTGGCGGGGTTCCTGCGCGCGGCCAGCCATGGAGGTGGAGGAGGCGTTCCAGGCGGTGGGGGAGATGGGCATTTACCAGATGTACTTGTGCTTCCTGCTGGCCGTGCTGCTGCAGGTAAGTCCCCGCGGCCCCGCAGCCGCACTTCCCTCTTCAGGGCCGCCCGGCCCAGGGCTAGGCGTCCGCTCCTGGACCGCCGGGGCCGAAGCCGAGGCTCTGCAAACACCGAGGTATGGCGAGCGTCGGGGTGGGGCAGGGGCGAGGCGCCGCGCGGTGGCCTGGGCCCGGCCCGCAGCGTCAAGGTCGCCGGCCGGCCTCAGAGTCTCTTGGGTTCAGCCGGGCCCTCCACCCCGCCGCCTTGAGTGCTGGAAGGAGCGTGTTGGGGGAGGTTCCTCAGCTGCTATGCTGGTTAAAGAGGGATGCAAAATTGTGTTACCTGCCCTACGCTGTTGCCTGTAACATGCTGCAGATATGAAGGGAATTGTTACCCTACCTGCGGCACTGTCACCTTGGAATCTAGGACACAGTCTTGATAACCTGCAGACAAAAGGTTGTGTCTAGGATCGCCTCCCTCTGCGCTGGGTATCCTCTTCCTCTTTTCCTGGGCTTGAGGGGACTTACTCTTCCAGGGGCTTTCAAAGCCTAGAATTTATTTCCCTCTGATTTAAGTTCTGCTGGCTCGTTCGGCCCTGCGCCAGCCTTGGGCTGAGACTCCTGTAAGCCGAATAGTGCCATCTACCATGTGTGGTTATCAAATGGAATCACTTCTTCATTATAAAGAATTCTGAGAACCTGCTGTACACCCCAGCCTGAAAATATCGATTCCATATGCGAAAGGTCACTACAGATTAACTGCGCCAGGCAAGGGTTAGTCCTTCACCAACTTAAATGGCTCATTTGACATTAGTCCGCTTCTCTCAATATGCCAAAGGCATTTCATTCACAAATCCTTTCTTAGTATTTGCTGTGAGCCAGCCATTTTACTCTTTCCTTCAGTCAACACGTTTAATACGGGCTAGGATGTGCTGAACATAGGGATGCCATGGTGGACAAATCATTCACTGCCTTCCGGAGCTTGCATTCCAGTGGCTGCGGGTGGGGCAGGCAGACAGTTAAGTAATTTAGTTAACATGTGATGATAGTTATTCTGCAGGAAGTGCAGAGTGGTCATGGAGATAGCCACCAGTCCACAAGTTGCTTAAAGCTTGCATATGGCAGTGGTTCAACAGGAAGATGGGGGAAGGAAGGGGTTGACTTCTTGATTAAAATGTTTGGAAGTTCAGTTGATTTCATCATCAGCCGGAAACGAACGGTTCAAATGATGGAGTCAGTTCTTTGTCTAGCAGAACAGTTCCCAGCTGACGAATATGCAGTATTCTGAAGTTCTTTTAAGCTCGTTGTTCTAGCTTTAAACAAGCTTTCCCGAGGGAGAAAAAACGTTCAAGCTAGATAAGAGTATTTAATACAGAGAAAGTAGAATTGCAACCATGATGCCTGATCTTTATTTATAACTTTCTTTGAGAAAACCCATTTTCTGTTCCCGCCATGAATTCCAGGAACCTACTTCCTTTCTTGAACAATCCCAGTTCCCCAATTCTCTATCCCTACCCTTCACTTCCTGTTATCATTTTCTTATTTGCCTAGCCAAGTATCCACTAACTTGGAGTAAGTTTGTCTTCAGTGGAGTGAGGTTCTAAAAAGGCCAGTGTTCTGGGTTTAGGACATGTTAAGTTTCTCTGACTTATTTATGGTTGACCCAGTTAGAGTTTGCTATCAAAAAGTTCCAAACCCATGTCCATGACCGTTCACTAGACCTTGGCTGATTTATGGTCAGTATTTGCTGTACAAGGACCAGGTCTCAGAGTGTTGGGGATGAGTGACTGGTTGTTTATCTCGTAGCTGTGGGTGGGGAGATGCCCTGTAGCTGTGCCTATACCGGTGGAGGAGATGCCAGCCTAGGCAAAAGTGAATCCTTCACATGCTACATGTTTTTAAGGACTCAGTTACCCCATTGAGATACACAATCCAGGTGGTTGTAGAGCCACCCAGGGCTATCCTGGGTATGAGAGTGGATATCCCTAAAGACCTCTCTACCAGGTCTGTTGTTGGAGATGTTTTGGGTTAGGGCAGCTGGTCTGTGGGGTAGGAGTACTGTGGAGTCCCATTGCTCAGTTGTATCACAGGTGATTTCATCATTCTTGGGGGTGAGATTTTGCTTCCCCCAGCAGAGTAAGAAGCCCTTTTTACACAGTTACCTTAAATGAAAGGGGGTTTGTCTGCTTTTAAAATCAAAGGAGTTTTTGTACCATTGCCCAAGCAAGGGGCAGACCAACAACACAGCAAGAAGACCAGAGAGAGGGAGCCTCTGCTCCAGTGGGAGCCTTCTCCCTATCTGCTATTTGGTAATGATTAACGCCAGTTGAGAGGCACAAAACCAGAAGGACAGAGGTGGAAACTTTACAGGCCTTTTAACATTTTCCTTCTTCTGGGACCATTATTATTATTTTTAAAAATGATTTTCCGTTTACTCCAAACACATCCATGTTCAAACTAGGAGGACAAAACCACATAGCAATGCCAATTCTAAAGGGTTTTTGGTTAACTGTTTTCTTGAATTATTGGTACCATCATGTACATCATTAAAAGTTACCTCACTATCCAGTTTCCTTTGGCTAGGAGACTTGCCTTCATACTCCTCACAAACACAACTTTTGGAATCTCAGTAGCGTTCAACTAGGATATAACTAAAGAACAGATGCAGATTTTGCAGATTTTTCCTCAGCATAAGATGCAAATGCCCTGAAAATGGTGATATGTGGTATTAATGTACGTAAACAAAAAGTGAAGGGAAAAAGATTGCCTATGTAAAAATGGTTGATTTATGAATAAGCAATAAGCTTTACAGTTAGAAACATTCTTACCATCAAAATGTACTTGCTGTTCCTAGGATCAGAGCTAGCCGTGATATTTAAATAGGAATAATTCTATTTAGTGTATTACTGTTTCTCTTCTGATGGTCATTCCGAGTTGCTGCCATCATCACTATTTTGTGTTTGTGTATGTGTTTGCTTGTTGTCTAGGCTCTCTGGAGGAGGAAGGTTGAAATACAATTCATTGTTTCTTGATTTCTTTAGACGTGAAATGAAAATGGACCTTACTTCTTTGTTCTAAGCCAGAGGCTCCTGCTTTGTCATTTTCCTCAAAATCATGAATCATACATTGTAGTATAATTTGTGCAGAATTTAAAACCCCCATTTACTATCAGGAACATGTAATCTATAACAAGCATTCGCCAGCAAAATTGTGATGCTGTGCTATGAATCTCATGTTAGATTCTGGTGTTCAAGAATGCATTATTTTTATATAAACTCTTAATAACCTGATTTTTTAGATCCTGGAATGACCAGTACATTAACATTATCCATGCAATAAATAGCTTTTCACGGCATTTTAGAAAGTGGAATGATTGCAGAAGAGGAAACTGTAATGGTTAACACACGAAAAGATGTTTTAAGTTCAGTGGTCATCTGGGACAGGCATATTAAAATGGCTATGAAATACCATTTCACACTTACCATATTAGCAAACATTAAACAATCTAACAGTACGAGTGTGATGAAATGAGAAATAGAAACTATACCCCATTTAGAGAACAAGTTGGCACCATCTAGTAGAATTAAAACCTAGCATTGAACTCGTAGGTACATATCCTACATCGTCCCTTGAGCATGTGCATAGGGAGATATGTGTAAGATGTTTACTGCAACACTGTCTATTATAACAAAAGTTAGAACCACCTGACTTTCAAAACAGGACTGGATAAGATGTGGTATAAATCTAATAGAATACAACATCTGAAATAAATGAACTAGATCTGTATACGACTGTATGCAGAAATTTCTAAAACACAATGTTAAGTGAAAAAAAGCAGAACAGTACATACCATGTGACACATATTCTTAATACAAATTTTAAAAACACACAAACCAATACTATATTTGTTTCATAAATATATATAAACAGTGTAGAAATATAAGAACACGGAGTAGAAAGATCCACACCCAATTCATGAGATTGGTTGCCTCTTGGGAAGGAAGGGAAGGGGTGGGCTTAGGGGAGGGTACAAAGGAGATTGCATCTGTTATCATTTGTTGATTGTGATAGTAGTTTCATGAATCTTGGTTTTTGCTTTTCCATATTAAATATTTTTAAGTGAAAAGATGGTAAAGGGAAGAAGATATGCATATCTAGGAGAGAATACTATAGTTTGCTGTATGAGAATAACGGTTCATTCTTTTTTTAAAATCAATATTTCTTTGATCAATTATGGCTGTGAATTGTGGTCCTTTAAGCACAGGAGGGTGGGGTAGAGTGAGTTTTATTCAGCCTGTTTTGTTAAACTTCGTGTAGAATGCTATCACAACTTACCTCCCCTGTCTGCTTATACGTGGCACCATGTCCCTCCCTCCACGAGAAATTCTTAGGTTTGGTGAGATATGACTGAGATCATAGCTGGTTCTTCTAACCTCCCTGGCATAAGCAAGTGATAAAGTTCACACCGTAAGCATTAGTGAAGCCCTTGTTCAGTTATAAAGACCAGCTGTCATCCCCAGGGTGTTCTCACCATCACTGAGGTTTCAGCCATGGTGAGAACCTATGGTCTTAGTAAGACCCTCTCATGACTCCAAAACATGTGGCCATTTACCAGGGCTCTCTGCCAGTTTGAGCAAGTTTTATGCTGCTCCTACTGTCAAATTTTATTTCTATCAGCCCTCACACAGTGGCCTGGAGGTTGGGTCTCCTGAGGGTTTATGGTGATCTGGGAACTTATGCCTTTCACCAGTTTAGGTGGGTGGGGCAAAGAGACACACACAGTAGTTTGGTCAAAGAAACCAAAGCCACACTGGCCCCCACACCCTCAGGAAAACTGTTGTTGTCCATAGACAGACACTGCCCCCTAGTGTAAAGCGGATAAACTTGCTGATCTGTCAGACAGATTTTCATCCAGGGAGGTTGTAGAGATACAGGAGGCCTCCAAAAGGGTTAAGGAGCTCCTTTGGGCCTGGATGTCTCAAGAATTAGGACATTCCATGGGAAGCAACTAGCCTGATGCCTCTGCAGCACCCAACCCCCCCGCCGAATGCCTTCCAAGGCCATCCATGGCTGTTTGACTTGTGCCTTGACAGTGAAGGTATTATTTCCCAAGATAGCACAAAAAAAGTCATTAAAGTCACGAAGACGGGCAATGTGAATATGGCAGAAAGAACACTAGGCTTGAATGCTGTGCTACTCTGCTGCAAGATGGCATTATTAGGCAATTGTTGTTAGGCAAATGACCCCTCAGTCTCTACTGTGCGCTTGGAAATGACTGGATCACGAAAGTTTAATTTGTTTTGCAAGTTTAGGATTTCTCAGAGTTTCCCAATGCCCGGCAATTAATTGGCCTTGTGGCAGTGTTGACCCTAGGTTTCAGAATACTGGCTTAGTTCATCACCACAGGTAGAAGTTGCCTTAGAAGAAAAGGACTCTCAAATCCGAAGATGCTCACAGCTCAGGACTCTCCTCTCTGACTTCTTTGACCAAACACTCATAGGAACTGATATCTGCCTTCATCGGACACAATACAGTACTCAACAAATGGCATATGGTGATTGTAGAATAAAGAGAAAATATAGAAATTAATACAAATCACTAGTGATTCTACCACCCTAAAGTAAAGCATGCTCACATTTTGGTGTATAGCCTTCCAGACTCTTTATTATATAAATACGGTATATCCATCTTTTTTGCAGAAATGTGTATTGTAAGTGGATTTTTGTCTCTCAGCAATGTTGTGAATGCCTTGTTATGCACGTAAAGGAATGGCTACGTATTTTTTAGTGGCTGTAATATGGTATTTCAATATATGGCCATACTGTAATTTGCTATTCCGTTCTCTTGTGTTGCAAATGTTATGCTTCCTCTTTTTCAAGTTCACAAACCCACACAGCCCATGGTATTAGTTCTTTCTTCTGTTCTGACCTTTACTTCTTGCCAGGTGATTGTTTATCCCTCTTCTCAAGACCAGACTTCTCCTGACTCCATTCGTCTAGTTCTACCTAGATACTTTTTGTCCCAACTTCATGGATAAAATAGAGGTTAGTTGGTGTAAATTTTCTAAACATCGTTTCCTTTTACTTCAAAATTTTTTTCATCCTCACCTATCTTAAATACTTTTTCTGTTAGGGAACATGTCCAAGAGGAAGACATGTTTCTGCCCTCTTTCTAGGGATATCTTTTCACTTTTATTTTTGATTCTGTGTAATCCATCAGTTATTTCTAATCCTCTCTTTCTGCATTCTCTGCAGAATACCCTGCATGGTAGATATATGGAAATTGTATTAAATACCATTAACTATTAATAAAGTGAGAGAGTTATGCCCTTCTCAAGCCTTCTTTAGTCCTGTTTATCTAAGGAGAAAGTCTCATTTGCTGTTAGCACTTCGAAAAACATTTCCATATATTTCTGTTTTAACAAAGGGAATGAGCTAGAATGAAAGAATTAGAGGAGCTTCAAACATTATCTAGTTGGAACTTAACATTATTCTGTTTTATTGTATTTATTCATTTTCTTTTAAAACTTCTTTTAAAATTATGAGACATTTCTGATGGAAAAATACAGAGTAATAGCACAAACACACATGTACTTACTTCCAGATTTAATAAATGCAGATATTTTGCCATATTTTGTTTAATGTTGTGTCAGTCATAGTTCTACTGGAGAAGCAGGATCCCTAGGATGAAGATGTGTGTGTGTGTGTGCATGTGTGTTTATGTAGGGTTATATATGTATAATCGATGCATCATTCATTATGGAGATTTGACTGTATACTGTTGCGGGAGCTGGTACAGCAGTCTCTGTAAGGCTGTTGTCTTTGTGTGTGATGTTGGAGCTTGAAGTCTGCAGGGCAGGCGGTCAAGAAAGGAAGATATGATGGAGCCCATCAGAAGTGACTGGAATCTGTGTCATTCTCCCTGCCTCCAACCTTGATGAAGTGGCTGCCTTTCCTCATAGAATTAAACATGTACCTGGGCAAGGAGTCAGAGCAGCTGAAGGAGGATCCACGGGAAGGTGGAGCGGTTACAGCTTCGTGACTGTGCCACGCCAATGAGGTGGACGAGCACGTAAGTGGTAAGCTGTGTGAGGCACGAAGGCACCTGCCCCAGCCTGGGCATAAAATGCAAAAACAGCTGCTCCTTCACTTTCACCCCTCTCCTAAATCTAGCCTGAAAATATCTCCTGTGGCCCACCTTAAATAAAAACATACTAGCTAACACTTGACGTTCTAACATTGTGCATATTTTTGTAGTTTCACCTGCCAAGTGATGTCTGTATTGATATAAAATTCTATTTTATGTTAATTTACTGAAATTAAAACATTTGAATTGATTTTAAAGATGACTATTGAGTAAATAGTAGCAGACAGAAAATGGGCATGTGAAAACTTGCAAGGGGTACTCAGATGACTGAAGTTAGGGAAAAGCTGAGCTAGCCATATAATTCTTCCCAGTTATGTAAAGATATATTCTTTACTTTCCTGACTCTGATCAGGCTATTGCTTTTACCAAATAATTTCTTTTCCTGAGTTCTGTTTTCATTAACTCCTTAGCAGCCTTTACTACCTGCTCAAGTATCACATTAACAACCTTTTCCTGATTCTCCTAGGTGGAATTCACATCTCCATTCTTTGTGCTCTCATGAACTTCATTTCCACTATGGCTAATACAGCATTCCTCACAGTCCGCCTTACATTCATAGCTTTGGATATACAGTCATGCACCACATAACGATGTTTCTGTCAATGACAGCGTATGCAACACTGGGCCCATAAGAGCATAATGGAGCTGAAAAATTCCTATGGCCTAGTATTTCCTATGCTATGTTTTTAATTGTTATTTTAGAGTGTACTCCTCCTACCTATAAAAAAAAAAAAGTTAACTGTAAACCAGCCTCAGGCAGATTCTTCGGGAGACAGTCCAGAAGAAGGCATGGTGTGATAGGAGATGAGGGTTCCATGTCTTCAGATGTTGTTTTCCTGAAGACCTTCCATTGGGACAAGATGTGGAGGTAGAGATGGTGGTATTGATCCTGACTCTGCGTAGGTCTAGGCTAATGTGTGTGTGTCTTAGGTTTTAACAAATAAGTTCAAAAAATTTAAAAAAAATAGAAATAAGCTTATAGAATAAGGATATAAAGAAAAAATATTTTTGTACAGCTATATAATGTGTTTGTGTTTTTAGCTGTGTTACTACAAGAGTCAAAAGTTAAAAAAATTTTAAGTTTAAAATGTAGAAAAGCTACAGTAAGTTTAATTATTATTGAAGAAATAATTTAAAAAATAAATTTAGCCCAATTGTACGTTGTTTATAAAGTCTACAGTAGTGTCCTAGGCCTTCACATCCATTCACTCCTCATTCACTGATTCACACAGGGCAGCTTCCAGTCCTGCAGGCTCCATTCATGGTAAGTGTCCCATACAGGTGTACCATTTAAAAAATCTTTAATTGTGTATTTTCTCTATTAGGTATGTTTAGAAATACAAATATTCACCACTGTGTTGTAGTTGCCAACAATATTCAGTACAGTAACATGCCTTACAGATTTGTAGCCTAGGAGGAATAGGCTATGCCATATAGCCTAGGTGTGTGGGAGGTTATAGATAGGTTTGGGTAAGTGCACTCTGACGTTTGCACAATGATGGACTTGCCTAACGACACATTTCTCAGAACATATCCCAGTTGTTGAGTGATGTATTGACACATGACTGTTTGTTGTCCTCACTTGAATGTATGTGCCTTGAAGGAAAGGACTACTTTTTATCCATTTTACCATCTGAGGTGTATAACATACTGTGTTGCAAAGTTTTGGTGCTTGTTACAAGTTTGTTTTTTAAAAATTAAACCATTGAAGAAGAAGGGATGGTTAGCTGGTGGTGTTACCATTTTACTTGAAAAAGAGAGAGAAGGCTGGGCGCGATGGCTCACGCCTATAATCCCAGCACTTTGGGAGGCTGAGGCAGGTGGATCACGAGGTCAGGAGTTCAAGACCAGTCTGGCCAAGATGGTGAAACCCTGTCTCTACTAAAAACACAAAAATTAGCTGGCTGTGGTGATGGGCGTCTGTAATCCCAACTGCTTGGTAGGCTGAGGCAGAGAATTGCTTGAACTTGGGAGGCAGAGGTTGTAGTGAGCCAAGATTGCACCACTGTACTCCAGTCTGGGTGACAGAGTGAGACTCCATCTAAAAAAAAAAAAAGAGAGAGAGAGAGAGAGAGAGAGAGAGAAACAGATGCAGATTAAATAATTTGTCCAGAATTTTTTTTAAATTTATTTTTAAATCGAGGTGGAGTCTTACTATGTTGCCCAGGGTGGTCTTGAACTCCTAGACTCAAGTGATCCTCCTGCCTTGGCTCTCTAAAATGCTGGGATTATAGGCATGAGCCATTGCACCTGGCCTAGTCTTAATTAGTGATTGGAACAAAAATTAGGTAACAGAGTTACTAGTTGTTTTTCATCTTTTTTTTTTTTTTTTGGTTATACCATTATGCAAGGAGTTAGTTAAAAAATGTATTTGATAGACTATATATATTTGTTATATATATGAGATAGACTTTTATGTATATAGCAGTGTGTTGGGTTCTTTAGAGGGAAATAGCAGTATAAGTTAGAGTTTCTTTCCTTCAGGAGATGACACATCATTGAAAGTTAGAGTTGAACTATATCTACACATTATATAATGATACAAAGCAGTATTTCCCCAGTAAATAGTACAGCCAACTAATGCTTTAGAAATTAAGAGAGGAGACGGTGTAGTCTAGAGTGATTTGTTGAAGCCGTCAGAGAGATATCTGAACTTGAGCTGAACTTTGAAGCTTGGATTTAGGGAGAAATGGGAAGGTCATTTCAGGTAGAAAAACATAAAATTGGAATAAGTGTGGAAGAGGGAATAACTTATGCCCTTGCTACACAGAGTGTGGTTGTTGGTTGTTGCAGCTTGTTGGAAATGCAGACTCTTAGCGCCACACAGACTTAGGGAGTCACATTAAATTTAGGAAGCACTATTGTATACTATTAGTACAGTGCTGTGCCATTCACTGTTGACTATGGAAGAATCCCACTTGACACTGAAGATAGGTGAATTCGATATTAATGACTTGGATAAAGATGTACCATTAGTGTCTGGTCTTAACTGGAAGAAAACGAAACTTAGAGAGGTTTGGATTTGCTCAAGGTTTAATTAGAGCTGGGATTCAGACTCGGGATAACAGATTCTACTGCCTTCACACCACACAATGAATAAGTCATGTTGGGGGAATTGAATAGGCTGGTAGAGGAAGCTTGAATGCAGATTAGTTAGCACCTGGACCATGTGGTGGAGGATCTGGAATGCTAGAAAACTTATTATTTATCCATTAATATGTTTTGACTGGAAGAGTTTCAGGAGGAGTTTCAGGGAGATTGATCTGGTGTCATAATGTAGACAGATTAAAATGGGGAAACAACAGTATTTAGAGGCACCAGTTACTCCGGGTGTGTTAGTGTGTCTCAAATTTTACACACAAAACATAGCTAGTATTAGTAAGTCAGCCAACAAATATTGATTGAATACCCACTCTGTGCTGGACAATGGGCATATAATCCTGTCTTCATGATTATGGTCTGGCTTATGTAATGCTTTGGATTGAGTTGGTTAGGTAACTGAGTACTAAATGCATTAAAAAAAAACTAAAGGTGGCCGGGCGCGGTGGCTCAAGCCTGTAATCCCAGCACTTTGGGAGGCCGAGATGGGCGGATCACGAGGTCAGGAGATCGAGACCATCCTGGCTAACACGGTGAAACCCCGTCTGTACTAAAAAAATACAAAAAAAAAAATTAGCTGGGCGAGGTGGCGGGCGCCTGTAGTCCCAGTTACTCGGGAGGCTGAGGCAGGAGAATGGCGTAAACCTGGTAGGCGGAGATCCGGCCACTGCCCTCCAGCCTCAGCGACAGAGTGAGACTCCGTCTCAAAAAAAAAAAAAAAAAAAGGTAATGGCAACAATAAAATAATCTTTGATTTCCCTCCTCCCTCTATTTTCTCCGAAAAAAGCTCTGGCCCCAAAGTTAAGTGGTTCTTGTTCTCATCCTGCTTTTGCAATTAGTGTTATATATAAATTGAACAGTTTACTTAATCGTTCTGTGTCTCATTTTTCCTACTTAAAAAATAAACATCATACTGAACCATGACTTCATAGCACAAGGTATTGTGATGAGACAATTTATAGGAGACTTTTTTGGTTTCCTGAGAAGTATTGTAAGAGCTCATAATGGTGTTAATATAAAATTACTTTAAAAACCTTCACTTCTTGAAACTTTAAAAATTTCAATCCCCTAGTGCATTTTAGTCATTTTTCTAATTATAATTACATTGAAAGGGGGGAAAAAAATCCAGCCATCTGTGGCACTTGTTCTCCTTCCCTAGAGGTAGAGCTAGAGAAGATAATGATTTATTTGAGATGTTGTTATTCTCACTCTGGTAGACAATGGATGGTGGTTGCTCTTTGTGGCTTTAAGGCCCATCTGCTGATGGGTGCAATTTTATTAGGCAAAACTATGTGGGTGAATGTGTCCATGGTAGTTGTAGATAATAGTAGAGAGAAGAATGAGAGGATATTTTTGTTTTTTTAGGGGAAAGGAATAGGATGTGAGCTGTGTGAATTTGTCATAGCCAAAGATAGCAAACCAAAGAGAACCACCCCCATATTCTGTGTGTAGGTGATGCATCCCCATGGCTAGTTAATGCTAAGCCATCTTTGACTTTCTATGACCATATGACCCTGTAAGTGACTGTAGAATAGAGGACCTAGTTGTTTTTTGTTTGTTTGTTTGTTTTTTTTTTGTGGGGGGGCTCGCTCTGTCACCCAGGCTGGAGTGCACTGGCACAATCTCAGCTCACTGCAACCTCCACGTCCCGGGTTCAAGCAGTTCTTCTGCCTCAGCCTCCCAAGTAGCTGGGACTACAGGCATGTGCCACCATGCCCAGCTACTTTTTTTTTTTTTTTTTTTTTTTTTGTATTTTTGGTAGAGACAGGGTTTCATCATGTTGGTTAGGCTGGTCTCAAACTCCTGACCTCAAATGATCCACCCACCTTGACCTCCAACAGTCCTGGGATTACAGGTATGAGTCACCGCACCTGGCCGAGGACCAGTATTAATCTGAATGCAGTGTTTAAGCATTGCCTCTCTGACATAATTTCTCACAGTACCCCTTTCATAGCATTTATGAAACAGTATCATTACTGCCTGCTTCTTCTGTCTTCCTTATGGTTAGCAAAAGTAAGCATGACCATGGGTACTGGAGGAGACAAAAAGGCTAACACCGTTTTATTGAGGCTGGCAGTGCATAGAAGAGTTGCAAGTTTCTGACTCTTCTGGTGGCATAAAGCTGTGGACCTGTGTGTTCTGTGAGGGCCTTGGATGTATGTGTGTGTGTGTGTGTGTTTGTGTGGGTGTGTGTGCATGCATAGGAGGTGGATGAGGAAGACATTGTGAAGAGTGGGAGGAGAACAGAGAAGATGAGAGAAATGGAAAGTGCTTATTCTGCCTGCAGGGTGCTAGAAAGAAAACTAGTTAATACTGATGAATACAGATAATACTGATTAGGTAGATTTCACTATTCCCTATATTATGAATAAGGGTATATAGCAACATCACTTTGTTTTTGAGTTGTTTTCTCCAAACTGGCTTTATTGAGAATGGTATCCTTCATAATGGACGATGCCTCAGATTAGAGGACCCTTTGGAGCATTTCTTCTTCTACCTAGAAGATTGCTTATCCTAGAACAATCCAGATAAAAATATATGTTGGTCAGGCATGGTGGCTCATGCCTGTAATCCCAGCACTTTGGTAGGCTGAGGCGGGTGGATCACTGGAGGTCAGGAGTTCAAGAACAACCTGGCCAACATGGTGAAACCCCATCTCTACTAAAAATACAAAAATTAACTGGGCGTGTTGGCAGGTACCTGTAATCCCAGCTACTCGGGAGGCTGAGGCATGAGAATCACTTGAATCTGGGAGGCAGAGATTGCAGTGAGCCAAGATCGCACCATTACACTCTAGCCTGGGTGACAAGAGTGAAACTCAGTCTCAAAAAAAAAAAAAAAAAAAAAAAAAGATATGTTAACATATATTCAAAAGAAACTTTGAATAGTGCCTGGCACATACTTAGCATTATAAAGGCATGTGCTATTATTGGTATTCCATCCTGATCATTTATTCATTCACCTGTTGAGTGTGTAGGCCCTGGGTTATTTGCTTTGGAAGACCAAAGGTGAATCAGACATAGATCCTGCCTTTAAGGAGAGTATATTTCAATCAGATATAAGATTAGCAATACATAAATAAGATAAGCAAATACATAAATATAATACAGTGAAGGAAATGGTTCATGCTCTCAAAAGTCTAGATGGAGCTTTAGGAGTGAGCAGCAAGAAACAGGAGAGGACTTCTGGAGGGGTTGGAGATACAAGCAAGACAGTAAGGAAGGCTTCATGGAGGAGGTGATATCTGTGTTGCATCTTGGAGGATGGGGAAAGTTCAAACATTTGCAGCAGGAGAAAGTGCCTTCCAGGTGAAGCGAATGGTGTGAACAAAGGTAGGAAAGAGTACATTTAGAAACATAAATAGTTTGCTTTCCTAATTGAAGGCTGTGCATTCACTAGAACCTGTGTTTCAAATCCTGTCCTCCCGAGTTCCCTTGCCCCATGTTTTTCATTGCTTTACACCCATCAATTAAATTTCAGCAGATTATAATAATCAGGGGCAGTTCCTAAATGGGTGTAAGTGGCTCTGTAATTATAGCTGCTGCTAAATGTGTAATCTGTCTGTTCTTATAATTATTAAGGTTTTTATTTTTATAAGCTGATTACCTCCTATTCGAAAACTTCTGTAATAGTATGCAAATAGGAGCCGGTCTAGGAACTTACTTTCCCTTGCAGTGTATAAGAAATCACCCAGCATCCTGACCCATGGCAGCTTTGTACCTCTCCAGAGAGTCCCATCGTCGATGGACTCAAAAGTAGATTGAGAATGCCTTAGATCCTCTCAGCCTTACCCGGAATGGAAACATCACATCTGTTTTTTTGTTTTTTGTTTTTTGTCTCACTCTGTCACCCAGACTGGAGTGCAGTGGTGTGATCTCAGCTCACTGCAACTTCCACCTCCTGGATTCAAGCGATTCTCCTGCCTGAGCCTCCCGAGTAGCTGGAATTACAGGTGCCCGCCACCACACCTGGAAAATTTATGTATTTTTAGTAGAGATGGGGTTTCACCATGTTGGCCAGGCTGGTCTCTAACTCCTGACCTCAAGTGATCCACCTGTCTCAGCCTCCCAAAATGCGGGGACTGCAGCAGTGATGATT
This sequence comes from Theropithecus gelada, assembly GCF_003255815.1. NCBI lineage: Eukaryota > Metazoa > Chordata > Mammalia > Primates > Cercopithecidae > Theropithecus > Theropithecus gelada. The sequence continues at coordinate 8,207,945 of NC_037668.1, forward strand.
AAAGGTATCTTAAGATATCAAGTTCTAAGTTAATAGGGATAGTTTCTTTAGATTGTCTTGCTCTGGAGCAGACTAATTATGTGTTTTCTTAATAAATGTTAAACTTGAAATAATCATCCAACAATGGGAGTTAATACTGAAAATCCATAGCACAAAAAGGTTGCAATAGGGCTTGACATAAACCCAATTGCAAGTAGCTCTAAAGCCCAGAACAATTAGTGACAATGGCATATGTGTTTAATAAATATTTCTTGAATGAACGTGTGAAGTATATTTCTTGAATGAATGCATGAAATATATTTTCTTTGCAGGAGGACAACTATGGTTAGATCAAACCGAGACTAAGTACAACTCAACATTACAAAATGAGTATCTATAGCTGGGACTTTGAATTTCTCAAAATCTTATTATGAGCTATGTCATATTTTAAAATAGTGCCTACTCTAGTACATACTATGCTTACCTGCTTTAGTAAAACAATATAATATATATTGTTTTCTGTGACAATTATACTACAGAAAGTCTCTTGTTTAGATCATGAATCCAAGGCCAAGATACTCCTAGCCCCCCTAGTGAATGCTTATCTGATCTGAAGATATGGTGTTGAAGAGATAATAGCTGGAATGTTACTCTTTTAAATCAGAGCAAATAATGTTTTCCCTGCCCTTCTGCTTTTGAACCATATAAGCATATAAACAGTGTCTTTAGCATCAGAAATATCTCAAAGAAAGAAAACCCTCTGAAAAAGTATAAAGCGTTTTACAAGTGAGATTGCCAATGATTCTGTTTGTGGTAGATCATAAAGGTTCTTTTTCATGTTTTTCTCCTTTGTTTCTGATGTGGCTTATATCTGTAGCTCATAAAAATTCAAAAGCAAGAAACTGATCTTTCAAGGTTTGCAAGCCTGCTAAGTATCTTCAACATTGAGGCAAATGTCTGCAGTGTTTGGTTCTGTGTGTTTGCTCTTTCAGCTCTACGTGGCCACGGAGGCCATCCTCATTGCACTGGTTGGGGCCACGCCATCATACCACTGGGACCTGGCAGAGCTCCTGCCAAATCAGAGCCACGGTAACCAGTCAGCTGATGAAGACCAGGCCTTTGGGGACTGGCTCCTGACAGCCAATGGCAGTGAGATCCATAAGCATGTGCATTTCAGCAGCAGCTTCACCTCCATTGCCTCAGAGGTAACAACAGGCTGTTCCAATCACCAAATAAATGTCTCTCTTTGTCCAGATGGAGCTACTTTTTTTGTCTTGCTGATTTAAATATCAGCCATATTTTCAAATAACTTTCCAGTAAATTTAAAAGTTAAAGGTTTTAATGTATCAAAGGAGAATATTCTATGAGAACACATTCCTTTCCTCTTACTACACATGGGAGAAGCGTGAATCTTTCCAAACTAGTTAGATGAAAAGATACAAGCTCCAAAAGAACCATATATTGATTATGTTGTCCTTTTAAAAAGTGAATTAAATCTTTAATCTCTCTTTATTAAATGTGCAAAAATTAACACAGAGAAATGTAACAATTCATATATAGCATCCATAGTTAATTTTTTTTTTTTGAGACAGAGTCTTGTTTTGTGGCCCAGGCTGGAGTGCAGTGGCACAATCTCGGTTTACTGCAACCTCTGCCTTCCGGGTTCAAGCAATTCTTCTGCCTCAGCTCCCAAGTAGCTGGGATTACAGGCGCCCACCACCATGCCTGGCTAATTATTTTTTTGGAGTTTTAGTAGAGACGGGGTTTCACTGTGTTGACCAGGCTGCTCTTGAACTCTTGACCTCAGGTGATCCACCCACCTTGGCCTCCCACAGTGCTGGGATTACAGGCATGAACCACCATGCCTGGCCCATAGCTCATTTTTAAGTCCAGTCCTGTGTGTAGACCATATGGAGCACCTTGCCTGTACAATGTAAAACACAGATAGTACCGCCTAGTGTGGTCAGGAAGCCTTACTTTCAAGGGGGCTTTGCTGGCCAGAGAGACGTTTCTGGTCCTTCTGAGCCAGCCAGAGTTAAAGAATCTGAGGGTAGATGGTCTGGTGAAGAGAAACCCTGGGTGGGAGCAGATCTCATGGTCAGCTGGAAGGCACTGGTATTGGTTGTTAAAATGTAGAAATACTCCCCTCTCCTTTGCCTGCTCCCCTTGAGCTACCCATGTGTCTGTTGGCATCCTGGCCCCATCCTTGGACCCTATGATGCAGTTAATGGGGTAAATGCCTGGTACAACAGGGGGCCTCTGGGACCCTTGCCAGCTCTCAGTTCTGGTTGCCATGCTAGTTAGCTCTCCCAGAATCCCTTGACCACTCCTTCCTGGAAGCCACTCTTGTGTGTGTGAGTGTGTGAGAGTATGTGTGTGTGTGTCCGCCTGTCTGTATGTCTGCACCATGGCCTAGCCAGCCTTACCTGTTGTTGACTATTTTGATAATCCTGCTTTGGATGCGGAATACTAAAAAAAGGGGAGACATGCCAAGGATGATGTTTTCTTGGCCTTTTTTTAGGAGTCCCCAGTGGAGTGCCCCACTCCTAAAAGTTACGAGACTAACTTTTTGAGTGACCACCAAAGCAGCATTTCTGACTGCAATTCCTGATGTTACTCTTCACTTAGAAACCTCCAGTGATGCTCCCACAGCACACAGAACACATTAGAGACCCTATGAGTTACATTCAGGACCCCTCACACTTCATAGCTTGGTCTAGGTGTACTTTTCCAGCCCCACTCTGCACTTTCCCCCGCTCTAATCCCAGTGGAAATATTTACTATTTCCCACACGTGCCCCGAGCTCTCAGCATAACCTGTTACTGTCAGAAAAACCCTCACCACTTGCCCTGACTTCCACCTGGTGAAATCCTTACCTACCCTCTAAGGCTCACTTTCAGTGTCACCTTCCCTGTGAGTCTTCCCAGCCAACTCCCCAGGAGTAAATATGCTTTTGTTTCTGTTCCAGTACCAATTTATTTTCACTTATGTTACAGACTGTTGTTTGTGGTTCAGCTCTAAGAGTTCTTTGAGGTCAGAAACCATGTTTTGGTCATCTTTGTATCTCCATGGCCTATAGCAGCCACCAGCACCACCACCACCACCACCACCACTACCACCATTGCCACCACTCCTAACCTGTTAAAATAACAAGCAGCTTTGTTTAATGATTATGATATACCAGAGATTGTGATATACGTAAAATTTAATTATCAAAGTAATTCTATGAGATAGGAATCATTTCCCCCATTTTACAGATTAAAAAAATGGAGATCCCTTGAGGTCAGTGTTAGCTAATAATGGCAGAGCTGAGATTTGAAGCTAAATTTGTCTTCACTCAGAAGCCTGTGCTCTTACTTATTGTGCTTTTTAGGAGTGTATCTTATCCAAATTGGCATGTACATTTCTTAGGTTCTTTTTGGTGAGTAATTATAGCCAAATAATTTTTAAAACATTTTTTATTTGGCAATAATTTCAAATGAAAGAAATTGTGAGAATAGTGCAAAGAATCCCCTTATCTCTTTTAGTTTCATCTATTGTTACTAGTTTGCCTCATTAGCATTATTATTGTCTGTTTTTTCCAAAGCCATTTGAAAGTTGCATATATTAGTGTTCTTTTATGCCCAGATACTTCAGCGTGTATTTCCTAAAAATAGGATGTTCTCTTCATAACCACACTACAGTTATCAATGTCAAGAAATTCAACATTGATACTATAGTTTTATTTAAACTATACCTAGTTGTATGCCATCTGTACCTAATTTGTCAGTTAACCCAATGACATCCTTGATAGCACTGTATTTTCCTCTCATGTATTGAATCCAATTCAGAATCACATATGACATTTAGTCTTATAGTTCTTTAGTATCTTTTGACCTTCAGCCTTTTTTTTCTTTTATAACACTCATATTATTAAAGCATCTATACCTCTTCTCTTTTTCAAAATAAGAATGTTCTTCATTTTGGATGTGTCTGATGATTCCTCATTCGGGTTGGTTTTGCACCCCAAGTCAGAATAGTACATAAATAATGTATCCCTCTCAGGGTATCACATCAAAAGACACACTATATCCATCTGCCCTTAGTGGTGATGTTAATTTTGATTAGCCATTCCAGGTATTGTCTGATATTCTCCCCATCCCTGCCAGTTACTATCTTTTTTTCATTTCCAGGAATAGAGAACTATGGGGAATCACTTTCAGGTTATATAAATTTGCTGTTTCTTATTGCTGCAACCTCTGTCTCCTATGTTCAAGCAATTCTCCTGCCTCACCCTTCCAAGTAGCTGGGATTACAGGCACCTGCCACCGTGCCCTGCTAACTTTTGTCTTTTAATAGAGACAGGGTTTCACCATGTTGGCCAGGCTGGTCTCGAACTCCTGACCTCAGGTGATCTCCCCTCCTTAGCCTCCCAAAGTGCTGGGATTATAGGTGTGAGCTACTGTACCTGGCCCAAAATGGTTATTTCTTAAATCCAGCACTTTCATCACATTTACTAGCTTGTGTACTTTCTACTGTAAGCAAGAGCCCTTTCTTCTCCCTTGTCTGTCTCTGTGCCTATTTGCCTATATATTTATCAACCATATGTATATACTCTTGGATTCCTGTTCTTTTCAATGATTTGTAATTTATTACAGCTCTGAATTATTTTGGAACTAAAATTTTTCCTAATTTACCAGTGGGAACCTCTTCAAGCTGCCTCTTGTGTCCTTTTATTTTTAATTAAAATTTTCATTTTGAAATAATTGTGGATTTACGTGCAGTTGCAAGAAATAATACAGAGAAATTTTGTGTACCCTTTACCTAGTTTCCCCCAATGGGGAAAACCATAGTATAATATCGTAACTGAAATATTGACACTGACACTGCTAAGACACAAAACATTTCCATCACCACAAGGATCCTTCATGGCCTTTTAGAGCCACACCCACTTTCCTCCCATCCCTTACCCTTTTCTTAATCACTAGTAACCACTAATCTGCCCTCTTATACTATGAGTTTTTCATTTTAAGGATGTTGTAAAAATGGAATCATGTTGTAGAAGCCTTTTGAAATTGGCTTTTTTTATTCAGCATAATTATCTGCAGATTCATCTAAGCTTAGTTTTATTACTGTGGTTGTACAAGCAGATTTGGAATGGGATAGATTGCTGCTTTATCTTGTTCAAAAAGTATTTTCATTATTTCAGTTCCTTTGCCTTTCCATATAAATTTTAGAATAATTTTGTCTATATCTACCAACAAATATTTTTGAGATTTCGATAGAAGTTGTGTTAAACCTGCATATAAATTTGGGGAGAATCAATGTCTTTACTATGCTGAGTCTTCCAATACATCAATACTATGTGTTATTTTGAGTGTCTTTGATTTCTTTCATCAATGTTTCATATCTTTAGTATGAACATGTTTTATTAGATTCACATCTAAATATTTCTTTTTCTTTTTTTTGAGGGATTGTAAATGGTATTGTATTTTAAATTTCTGTTTCTACATGTTTATTGCTAGTATAGATAAATATTATAAATTAATTTTTGTATGTTAATCTTGTATCCTTTGATCTTAATCTTGTGTTATTTCTTTTTGGGAAATTTTTAAATTATGAATTTAATTTCTTTAATAGTTACAGGGTGATTCAAATGATATATTTTGTATTGTATGAGTTGGGTACTTTGTGCTTTTCAGGGAGTTAGTCCATTTCATCTAAGTTGTTACTTATTAATTCTAGGTGCTTTTTGAAGATTCTTTGGGATTTTCTTGACAGTCATGTAAAAAGTAAGGACAGTTTTATTTTTTTTCTATTTCCAATCTGTATGCCTTTTGTTTCCTTATTGCTCTGGATAGAATGTCTAGCACTGTGTTGAATAAAATGGTAGGAGTGGACATCCTTGCCTTGATTCTGGTCTTAGGAGGGATGCACTCAATCTGTCACCATTAAGTGCAGTGTTAGCTATAGGTTTTTATAGATGGTCTTTATCAAATCAAGGAAGCTTCCCATAATTCCAATACTTTTTATGCCAATACCATGCTGTTTTGGTTACTATAGCTCTGTAGCATAATTTGAATTCAAATAATGTGATTGCTCCAGGTTTTTTGTCGTTGTTGTTGTTGCTCAGGATGGCTTTGGCTATTCTGGGTCGTTGGTGATTCCATATAAATTTTAGAATGATTTTTTTCTGTTTCTGTGGAGATGCCATTGGTATTTTGATAGAAATAGCATTGAATCTGTAGATTGTTTTGGGTAGTATGGACATTTTAACAATATTGATTCTTCCAGTCCATTAACATGAAATATCTATCCATTTTTTTTGTGTCCTCTTCAATTTCTTGCATCAATATTTTGTAGTTTTCACTGTAGAGATCTTTCACTTCTTTGGCGAGGTTTATTTTTAAGTATTTTATTTTATTTGTAGCTTTTGTAAATGGGATTACTTTCTTGATTTCTTTTTCAGATTGTTCACTGTTAGCATATAGAAATGCCCCTAATTTTATATGTTTACTTTGTATCCTGCAAGTTTACTGAATTTGTTTCTATTCTAATAATTCTTTGGTGGAGTCTTTAGATTTTTTCGGATCATATCATCTGCAAACAAGGGTAGTTTGACTTCTTCCTTTCCAATTTGGATGCCCTTTATTTCTTTCTCTTGTCTGATCGCTCTAGCTAGGACTAACAGTACTAAGTTGAATAATAGGGGTGAAAATGCACATCCTTCTCTTGTTCTAGATCTTAGAGGAAAGACTTTCAGTTTTTCTCTGTCCAGTATGATACTAGCTGTGGGTCTGTCGTATATGGCTTTTATTATTTTGAGGCATGTTCCTTCTATACCCAGATTTTTGCAGATTTTTATGAAGGATGTTGAATTTTATCAAATGCTTTTTCAGCATCAATTGAAATGATTGTATGTTTTTTGTTCTTCATTCTGTTGATATGATGTATCACATTGATTTGCATATGTTGAACCATCCTTGCATTCCTGGGATGAATCCCACTTGGTCATGACGGATGTTTTAATGTGTTGCTGAATTTGGTTTTCTAGTATTTTGTTGATAATTTTTGCATCAAAATTCATCAGAGATATTGGCCTGTAGGTTTTCTTTTTTTGATGTGTCTTTGTCTGGTTTTGGTATCAGGGTAATACTGGCCTCAAATAATCATTTTGGAAGTAGAATCAGCTCTCCTCCTCTATTTTTTGGAGTAGTTTGAATAGGATTGGTATTAGTTCTTTAAATATTTGGTAGAATTCAACAGTAAAGCCAATGAGTCTCTGACATTTCTTTTCTGGGAGACTTTTTATTATGACTTTGATCTTGTTACTTGTTGTTGATCTATTTAGGTTTTGGAGTTCTTCATGGCTCAATCTTGAAAGGTTGTATATGTCTAGGAATTTATCCATTTCTTCTAGATTTTCCAATATATTGGCATATAGTTGGTCATAGTAGCCTGTAATGATCCTTTGAACTTCTGTCATATCAGTTGTAATGTCCCCTTTTTCATCTCTGATTTTATTTATTTGGGTCTTCTCTCTTTTTTTCTTAGTTTAGCTAAAGGTTTATTGATTTTATCTTTTCAAAAAAACAATTTTTCATTTTGTTGATCTTCTGTACTTTTTAAAAAATTTCAAGTTCATTTATTTCTTCTCTGATCTTTATTATTTCTTCTACTAATTTTGGGTTTGGTTTGCTCTTGCTTTCTAATTCTTTAATCTGCGTCATTAGGTTATTTATTTGAAGTTTTTCTACTGTTTTGATGTAGATGCTTATTGCAATAAACTTTCCTCTTAGTACTGCTGTATTCCATGGGTTTTGGTATATTGTATTTCCATTTTCATTTGTTTCAAGGAATTTTTAAATTTTCTTCTTAATTTCTTCTTTGACCCACTGGTCAATTCAGAAGCATATTGTTTCATTTCCTTATGTTCGTATCGTTTTCAAAGTCCCACCTGTTATTGATTTCTAGTTTTGTTCCATTGTGGTTGGAGAAGATATTTGAAATGATTTTAATATTTTTGAAATTTTTTTTTCCTTTTTTTTGAGATGGAGTCTCGCTCCGTCGCCCAGGCTGGAGGGCAGTGGTGTGATCTCGGCTCACTGCAACCTCCGCCTCCTGGCTCCAAGCGATTCTCCTGCCTCAGCCTCCTGAGTAGCTGGGACTACAGGCGCGTGCCACCATGCCCAGCTAATTTTTTCTATTTTTTAGTAGAGACGGGGTTTCACCATGTTAGCCAGGATGGTCTTGATCTCCTGACCTTGTGATCCACCTGCCTCGGCCTCCCAAAGTGTTGGGATTACAGGCATGAGCCACCGCACCCGGCTATCTTTGAAATTTTTAAGACTTGTTTTGTGGCTAACATATGGCCTATCTTTGAACATGATCCATTTGCTGAGGAGAAGAATGGAAGAATGTATATTCTGCAGCTATTGGATGAAATATTTTGTGAATATTTATTTGGTCTATAATGCAGGTCCATTTGGTCTATAGTGTAGATTAAGTCTAATGTTTGTTGATTTTTCTCTCTGGATGACCTGTCCAGTGCTGAAAGTGACGTGCTAAAGCCTCCAGCAACTATTGTATTGGGGTTTATCTCTCTTTTTAGCCCTAATAATATTTGCTTCATATATTTGGGTGCTCCAGTGTTGGGTGCATTACATTTTTAGTTCTTTTTTTTTTTCTCCTGGAGACAGAGTCGTGCTCTATCACCCAGGCTGGAGTACAGTGGCATGATCTCGTCTTACTGCATCCTCCACCTCCTTGGTTCAATTCATTCTCACGCCTCAGCCTTCTGAGTAGCTGGGACTACAGGTGTGTGCTACCATGCCCAGCTCATTTTTTGTATTTTAGTAGAAATGGTGTTTCACGGGGTTACTCAGGCTAGTCTTGAACTCTTGAGCTCAGGCAGTCTGCCTGCCTCCACTCCCCAAAGTGCTAGGATTACAGGCATGTACTATTGCATCTGGCCTATATTATTAATCATATATCCACCTGCTGAATTGACCCTTTTGTTATTATATAATTATCTTCTTTGTTTCTTTTTATAATTTTTGTCTTGAAACCTATTTTGTTTGACATACATATAGCTACTCCTGCCGTTTTTTGGTTTTCATTGGCATGGAATATCTTTTTTCATCCCTTTATTTTCAGTCTATGTGTGTCTTTATAGGTGAAGTGTTTTTCTTATAGGCAACAGATCATTGGGTCTTGGTTTTTTAATCCATTCAGCCATTCTGTATCTTTTGATTGGAGTTTAGTCCATTTACATTCAATGTTATTGTTGATAATTAAGGACTTACTACTGCCCTTTTGTTATTTGTTTTCTGGTTGTATTGTGGTTTTCTCTTCCTTCCCTTTTTCTTTTTTGTGAAAGTGATTTTCTCTGGTGGTATATTTTAATTTCTTGCTGAAATTTTTCATGTATCTGTTGTAGGCGTTTTTATTTTAGGTTACCATGAAGCTTACAAATGACATCTTATAACCCATTATTCTAAATCGATGACAATTTAACTCTGCAAAAACAAGCAAACAAAGAGAAAACTAATAAAAAGTCAACACTTCAGCTTCATCCCCTTGCTTTTTGACTTTTTGTTGATTCTATTTATAACTTCTTATACTTTCTATCTCTTACAAAGTTGTTGTAGTTATTATTTTTGATTGGTTCATTTCTTAGTCTTCCTACTCAAGGTATGCAAGTTTATACACCACAATTACAATGTTATAATATTCTGTATCTGTCTGTGTATTACCAGTGAGTTTTGTACCTTCATGTAATTTCTTATTGCTCATTAATGTCCTTTTTTTTCAGATTGAAGAACTCCCTTTAGCTTTCTTGTAGGACAGGTCTGGTGTTGACAAAATCCCTCAGCTTTTGTCTGGGAATGTCATTATTTGTCTTTTATGTTTCAAGGATACTTTTACTGGATATACTAGTCTAGGATAAAAGTCTTTTTCCCTCAGCAGTTTAAATATATCATATCTTTCTCTCCTGGTCTGTTAGGTTTCTACTGAGAAATTTGCTGCCAGACATATTGGAACTCCTTTGTATGTAATTTTTTTTCTTTTCTCTTGCTGCTTTTAGAATCATTTCTTTATCCTTGACCTTTGAGAGTTTGATTATTAAATGTCTTGAAGTAGTCTTATTTGAGTTAAATGTGTTTGGTGTTCTGTAACCTTCTTGTACTTGACTATAGATCTTTCTCTCTAGGTTTGGAAAGTTCTGTTATTATCTCTTTGAATAAACTTTCTATCCTGAGGTCTTTCTCTTCTTCTTTAAGGGCAATAACTCTTTATATTTGCCCCTTTGAAGCTATTTTCTAGATCCTGTAGGCATGCTTTATTATTTTTTAATTCTTTTTTCTTTTGACTCCTCTGACTGTGTATTTTCAATGGCCTGTCTTTAAGCTCATTAATTCTTTCTTCTGCTCGATCAGTTCTGCTCTTGAGAGATTCTGGTGCATTCTTCATTTTGTCAGTAAAAATTTTCAGTTCCAGAATTTCTGCTTGATTCCTTTTATTTCAATCTCTTTGTTCGATTAATCTGATAGGATTCTGAATTCTTTTTCTGAGTTATCTTGGATTTCATTGAGCTTTCTCAAAACAGCTATTTTTGAATTCTTTCTGAAAGGTCACGTATCTCTGTCACTCCAGAATTGGTCACTGGTGCCTTATTTAGTTTGTTTGATGAGGTCATGTCTTCCTGGATGGTCTTGATGCCTGTGGATGTTTGTTGATGCCTGAACATTGAAGAGTTAGGTACTTATTCTAATCTTCACTGTCTGGGCTTGTTTGTACTCGTCTTTCTTGAGAAGGCTTTGAAAATCTAAGTTTTTGGTCACTGCAGCCATAAGTGCATTTAGACAGCACCTCAAGCCTAGTAGCACTGTTACTCTTACAAACTCGTAGAAATACCACCTTGGTGGTCTTGGTTAAGATCTGGGAGAATTTCCTGGATTACCAGGCAGAGCCTCTTGTTCTTTTCCCTTACTGTTTTCCAAACAGACAGCCTCTCTCCATGCTGAGCTCCCTGGAGTTAGGGGAGGGGTGACATAAGCACTCTTTTGGCCACTACCACTGGGACTGTACTGGGTCACACATGAAGTCAGCATAGTACTAGGTCCTGCCCAAGGCCTGTGACAACTATTTCCTGGCTACTGCTGATGTTTATTCAAGGCCCAAGGGCTCTTTAGTCGGTGGGTGATTACTCCTACTAGGACTTGATCTTTTCCCTTAAGAGCAGCAGGTTCCCTTCTGGACCAGGGTGGGTCTGGAAATGCCGTCCAGGCGGTAGGGACTGAGATCAGGGCCTTTAAAAATCTACTTCACACTTTGTTTTACTGGGGCTGAGCTGGTGCCCAGGTTGCAAGACAAAGTCCCCTTTACTTTTTCCTCTCCTTTCCTCAAGCAGAAGGAGCCTTTGCCCATGGTCAACACTGCCGCAGGCCTGTGGCAACTATTGCCTGGCTACCACTGATGTTTATTCAAGGCCCAGGGGCTCTTTACTTAGCAAGTTGTGAGCTGACAGGCATGGGTCTTTTCTTTCAGGGGAGTGGGTTCCCTTCTGTCCCAGGATGGGTCTAGAAATGCCATGTAGGAGCCAAGGCCTATAGTCAGGGACTTTAAGAGTTGGCTTGGTTCTTTATTTTACTGTGGCTGAGCTTTTGAATATTTTATATCTTATAACCCCAAGTTATAAGATAAAGTCCTTTGCCTCTCCTTTCTTCTAGCAAAGGAGTCTGTCCCCATGGCAACCACAGCTGGGAATGTGCTGGATCACACCTGAAGCCAACATAAAACTGGGTTTTGTCCAAGGCTCATGGTGACTGCTGCCTGCCTACCACTGATATTTATTCTATTCAAGGCCTAAGGGCTGTTTAATCAGCAGGTAGTAAATTCTGCCAGGATTGGATCCTTCCTTTCAGGGCAGCAGGTTCCCTTCTGGCGCAGGATTGGTCTAGAAATGTCATCCAGGAGTTATGGCCTGGAACGGGGACATCAGGACTCTGCTTGATGCTTTATTTTACTGTGGCTGAGCTGGTATACAAATTGCAAGACAAAGCCCTCTTTACTCACTCTTCCCTCTCTTCCTGGAGCTGTGAGCTGTGCTGCCTGGGATTGAAGAAGGGGAAGTATAGGCACTCCCTTGGCTACCCAACCTGGTGTCTCACTGGATCATGTGCATCCCAAGCCCACTGACTCTGAGCCCATCCTAGCACCAGGACTTGCCCAGGAAGTACAGTCTAGGCCACAAGGACTAGTTTATTGAAGACCCCAGAGCTCTTTAGCTTGCAGTGGTGAGGCTAGCCAGAACTCAGGTTCTGGCCACTGGGATAGGCAATTCTTCTCTGGCTAGGGCTCATCTAAATGCTTCTTCTGTGGGCACCAGCTGAATTCTGCCCTGTGTTGCTTTGTGGTATGAAGGGCCTCACTGAGTTCTAAGGCAAAGTTCCATTATCACTGTGCTGTCTGCTTCCCAAGCACACAGATTCTCTCTTCCTGTGCCATGTGGTATTTCTGTGGGATGGGGGAAGGGTAGTGTCAGCAATTCAAGATTGTCTTTCCTACCTTCTTCGGTGCCTCTTTCCTTGATGCGATGTTAAAACCAGGTATTGTGATCAGTCCTGATTTTTGTTTCGTAAGAAGGTCCTTTTGAAACTCGCCCAATTGTCCCAAAGAGCTGATGTTTATGGTTTCTTTTGAATAAACATAGAAACTGACCCTTCTATTCTTAAAACTTGAGAAAGTTATGTTTGTCTTATCGGAGTTCCTTCCTCGGGTAACTGAACTTTAGGCCTCCCAGATATTATTAAGGAACTGAGACTCAGCAGGTCACTGCATCTGGGCAGTGAAAGGCCAGAACCCTCATTTATCAGGACTGCTTCTTTACCTCTCCCTAATTTCTGTTTTCCTGCATGTAGCTACATTACTTCCTTGTTATATAAGTCCCCAGTTTCAGTTGGTCAGGGAGACAGATTCGAGACTGATCTCCCGTCTCTTTGGCTGCAGCACCCAAATAAAGCCTTCTTCCCTGGCAATACTTGTTGTCTCAGTGATTGGCTTTCTGTATGGTAACCAGCAGGGCCTAGAGAAAGACCCTGGTGTTTCGGTAACACTTTCTTGTGTGGATAGTTGTTCAATTTGGTGTTCCTGTGGGGAGGATGATTGCTGGAGGGTTCTAGTTGGCCATCTTGCTCTTCTTCCTCCCCATTCCAATATTTTTGAGAATTTTTATTATGAATGTATATTGAATTTTGTCAAATACTTTTTCAAATTGATACTTTGTCAAATATCAATTGCAATGACTGTGTAATTTTTCTTCTTTTTCTTGTAATATGATGGATTACAGAGATTTTTTTCAAATATTGAACCAGCCTTGCATCTCTGGGTAGTACATGCTTCTTTTTATATATTGCTGATTTCTATTTGCTAATGTTTTGATAAGGATTATTGCTTCTGTATTTGTGAGGAGTATTGCTCTGTAGTTTTCTTTTTTGGGACTATCTTTGGTTTTGGTATCAGAGTAATACTAGCTTTATAAAATGAATTGAAAAGTGTTCCCTTCTTTTATATTTTATGGAAGAGATTGTGTAGAGTTAGTATTAATTCCTTAAGCCTTTGGTAGAATTCTCCAGTGAAATTATCTGGGTCTGTAGATTTCCTTTTGGGGAGTTTTAAAATTATGAATTCAATTTTCTTAATAGTTATAGGACTATTTTGTCAAATGGTCTATTTTGTATTGAATGAGTTGTGGTAGTTTGTACTTTTCCAGGAATTGGTCCATTTTATCTAAGTTGTCAAATCTATGTGTGTAGAATTGTTCATAGTATTACCTTATCATTGTTTTGATATTTTCAGGGTCTGAAATGATATACCTTCTTTTATTACCTGATATTGGACACTTGTGTCTTTTTTTCTTGTTTAATTACTTCTCAGTCATTACAGAGATTTGTCAATATTATTGATCTTTTAAAAGAACCAGTATTTTGTTTCATTGATTTTTCTCTATTGTTTTTCAGTTTTAAATTTTATTGGTTTCTGTTCTTATCTTTAGTGGGAGGAATAAGGAAAAACATGCCTCCTTAGTCTTCTTGGAAGTGGGAGTCCTCTTGTATCCTTTTGATATGCCTATCATTTCTGATATGCCTATCAGAAATTTTTGGCATAACAAGATATTCCAAGTTCATCTTGTACCTCGCACCCCTGAAACATGAAATTAGTCATTTCTGCAAAAAGCCTTAGTTTTACTTAGAATCTCCATAGGATTTTGAAATGGGTGAGAACTATAGGTCTGCTCTCCAATAAATCTATTACTACATTATAATGAAAGCAAATCCCAGACCAAATTCTACATATACAATATATACATTTATTAACTAAATTCTTATAATCAAAGTATCACATAAAAAACTGTCTTGCAGGCTTGAGAAGTCCTAGCTCTTTAGTCTCCTAGGTGTTTTGAACACTGCTTCCATGATAGGTCACTATAGGTAACCTATAGTTACCTGTAGTGTAATTTTCCATAGGCATGGTACTGATACCACCACTCCTACTCCCAACCTCCACTCCTCAGCCAGCATTGGGGAGAAAGAAGCTTCCAGAGTTCATATTGGCTCAGGACCAAGGAGGGGTTTTAACTGAGAGCATGACCCTGTAGGTAGAGTACCTACACATTGGATTATCTCACAAATTCCTGCAAGGGTGGGGAGTACCCTTAATATATTGACATAATCCAGGTATCTTGAATGCCTTTAATTTCACCAGTGTTAGCCCACTTTTGGTATTCGTTATTTCTAGTCAATAGGCTGCTATTTTAATCAAGAATAAGCAGAGGTCCCATTTTTGACAACCCCTTTTAGTAGCTCCTTCTGGAGAATGGGCTTTCTGAAGAGGACAGCTGACCACCACTGGACAATGCAATCTTGATGAGAATGCTTGTGGTACCAGGGTGAGAGCTTGACCTAAGCAACATTTATGCAGGATATCACACTGTATGTATCCTAATCTATAATTAGGAACCCTTTTAGATATTTCCAGAGGGAGACCATTATTAACAAGTGTTCACTGAACAACTACTACCTGCCTTATGTTAGAGAAGGCTTGCTATAAGGAGAGAGAGTTCTTAGACCCTGCACTCCAGGACAACAGGGATAGGGTAAGTTGGTCCCCACTGTATCTCCTGTGCTGACTTCTAGGACCTCACAATAGACAGTGCCCGACTGAAGGCGGCAGACAGAAGGAAGGGTAAATTAGTCAAAGGGAACCCAGGGAGCTACCACTCCCAAGATAAAGAGTGTTAGAAACAGGAGAAATTGAATGAAACGGCTTCCTTGGTAAGTGCTGAGGATCTTTAAAGCAGCTCTCAGAGGAACAGAATTAAGGGCTGAGACAGCCTTCACCTTATCACCTGTGAGAGTAGCTACATCTTTTTCTTCCTGTTACCTGTATCTTAGCCCACTGGGGTGCATCTGTGAATCGTTGTCTCTCTTGCTATCTGTCTTTGTCAATCTGTATCTCTGTGTCTCCTCCCTCCCTCCTTTCCTTCTCTTCTCCCCACCTTCTGTCCTTATTGCTGTCTCTTGTCTCTGTCATTTTGTCCATATGTCTGTTTCTGCCTGTTCCCATGTCTCTTCATCTCAGTCTGTCTGTATTTACCTCTCTGTTTCTGTTTCTCTTTCTCTTTCTGTGTCCGTTGCATTCACTCTGTCTTGCCTTTCCCTGTGTCTGTCTTTATCATTTCTGCCCCATTTGCCTTTCTGCTTCTGTTTCTCACCCTCCCTTTCTCACCCTGTCTCCCTCCCTCTTCCTGTGTTATTCATCTGTCCTCTTTCTCATTCCCATCATGTGTAGCCACTGAGATGCTTAGACTTGGATGTATATGTTATTATCCACCTTGATTATAGTTATTCATAATTATACATTTCTAAATACTTGGTACTTTCTTCCCATGATATAGAGGCACATATTATATTCCTCATCCCACCAGGGTGTCAAACAATTATCCACCCTCAGAGGTTTATTCCAGGGCACAAATTCCTGTGAAAATAGTGACCCTCAGTCTCCAGCAGGTGCTCCATTATGTATCCAGAACAACATGGGGAGCAGGGCATGGGCTGTCCCTGCTGCACAGTTAGATGAGATCCCCATAATGCCACCCATGGCACCTCCACCCTCCCTCAGGGCTCTTTGGGAACTCTGGGGTCATGATTTAGAATGAATTATCTTTTAAGCATTCCAGATGCTGAACTGGCTGCTTCAGACTGAGTGGGTTCGTGGTGCTTTGCAAGGGTGGCCGTGGCCTGCCTACTCTTTGATGGAGGAGTACAGGTGGCATCGCTGACCCACACAACAGGACAGAACTCCACAACCTCCATGGGATCCTCAGCTATGACAAGATCATTCCATACTTTGTACTGAGTTTGTGGGTGAGAAGATAAGTTTATACAAGGTCTGGTAGGTATAGGAGAGAGGGAAGAGGCAGCTATCCACTTTTTAAAAATGCACTCTGGGATGGGAGTCTCTCTGCCAGAGGCCTTCCATAGATGCTGTGTATTTAGTCCTACCAACAACCCCACTCTGTTAGTGAAATAACAGATGAAGAGAATTTAAAGAATGTTCCTTAAATCATACACCTAATAAGCTGCTAGTCTGGAATTTGATGAGCTCATATTCTTTCCACTTCAGTGATTTTCAAGCTTTTTTAATAAACAAAAAAGAATAGAAGCTTTAGTTTTAAATGGTATCTTAGTTGGCATTTCAGTATTTAGAAGACCTAGATACTTTGCTGTTGTCATTCCTGAGGAGTAGGGTCCAGGGCCTCAGCACCTCTGCCACCACCAGCCATTTGTGGCAGCCCCAGAAACATGTCCATGAGAACAGGGTGAAGATCGACTCTGCCTGGGCCATGTGGCTCACTGGCAGTGAAGGGACAGGAAGA
Source organism: Theropithecus gelada (assembly GCF_003255815.1). Taxonomy (NCBI): domain Eukaryota; kingdom Metazoa; phylum Chordata; class Mammalia; order Primates; family Cercopithecidae; genus Theropithecus; species Theropithecus gelada. The sequence continues at coordinate 8,224,842 of NC_037668.1, forward strand.
GCCAATAGGAGTATGCCTTGGCAGATTTGAGAACAGTTAGCTCAGTGACCCTGGGGAGATAGTGTATGGGACATGAAATAGGATTTGAGGTTAGCACAGTGACCATGGGGAGATAGTGTATGGGGCACGAAATGTCAACCTAAAGGAAGAAACTGAGGCACAAAATATAATTTTAAAGAGTTTCTTTGAGCCAAGGTGAGGACAGCTGCCCAGGAAACACTTCCCGCTTACGGTCGGAAGTACCCTTTTCGATCTTTGTTGCAAGTAATCTTTTAAAGGCAAAAAGAGGAAAAAGGAGTGGGTGAATACAAGGTTGTTTGTTAGGAGTTTTCATTAGTTTGCATAAATAACATTGATCAGCAATTGGCTGTATATTGTTGAACTACAGAGTAGGGGTTATGGTGTCCAGTGTGCAGCATTGTGAGGTTAATGTATAGCTACCAGTGCCGTCAATCTAGAGTCCACATAGCAAGCAGCTTCAAGAGATGATACTTGGCTCAAGGGGAGATGGGGACATGACTGCTGCTTCATTCCAATGCCTCTCTGGGCCCGATAATTTAGGGAGGGCTCACATTCCTCATATAAAAAGTTTCATTTCTTTCCCAACATATTGGACTGAAAGCTAAATAAGATGCTCGCAGTCACTGCTTGAGAGTGCTTTGGACAGAGTGAATTCTAGGGGAGAAGGGAAAGCAATAATATTAGCCTGCTAATTGAAAAGGGAAGAAGACATGGGCTCAGAGTAGCTGGGTGACGTCCTCAGTGCCCCACAGTTAGTAAACAAGCCTGGCCACTGTGGCATGGGCCAGCAGCAGGAAGGAGGCCAGGCAGGCAGCCCATCTGTGAGTGGTGTCAGCATCTGCCTTCTACAAGGCGATGTGACCTGGGGCATGTGTGTCAGACTCATGAGGAGCCTGGCCAGTGTTCCACCCCCACAAAACCCGCTCAAGTACGGTAGAAGTAGTAATGATTACATTAAGCTTTATTGCTGGTCAAGCTCAAATAAATGTACATGTTTCCTAATAGAACAAAAAGTAACAAAGGAGAATTAAATAGAATGGACAATAGTTAAGTCTCGTGCTCTCAGCAGTTCACTGTATTCTCAGAGCCCCGCAACCACCTGCCCCAGTGACATTCACCATGTCTCTCCTTTCTGAATAGATTCAGGGAGACCTAACAAAGACCTCTTCTGTTTCACGTGTTTAACACAGAATCTCTTGTTTTTCCTGAAGTCGTTTATATTGAGGTACCAATGAAGTGTCTGTGCTGTGTGCCCCCATCCCACCGTTCAGAGTGTGAATTATTTGTGAGTTCACGCACTGTACTTCTGCTTTGTGCTTTAGAGCCTGGTCTGGGTGCTGTTCTGAATGCTGGTGTGGTATAGGTGGCTTGAAAGTTTCCTGCTGCTGCTTTCAAACAAAATGATAAGAATCAATGGAGAGACAGCAGCAGAATGGAGAATAACGTGAATGGTGATCAAGGGGCAGCCAAGGCCAGCAGCACCAGGCAGCATGTTGGCATCAGTCACTCTTTAGCTGGTGTCCTTGAGGAGCCACTAGTCTCTGCACTGCGTTGAGTTCATCCTTATTATGGTGAAGTGCAGTGCCAAACTAAACCTTCCACTTAATTTCTTAGCATTAAATCAATTTCAGTGACCTCACTAGACTCTCACTTGCCCCTGCAAATCTCTAAAGGAGTACTGAAACTGGCACCTAAACATGTCACTAAGTTGGTGAATATCCTTAATATATAATCTGTCGTGTATAGGTAATATTTGGTTCATATTGAAATACTCTTCTCTGAAATCAAAGTTAAAGAACAAATATGAAGTCCTGTTGACCCATCACATAAAATTTTGGAAGATAATTGTTAAGAGAGATTCTACGAAACTCTATAGTTTAAAGATACTGTGTTAAAAACACACATTTTTAAACGTCAACCCTGCACCTTATTACACTTGCGTCAGGCCTTGCAGAAGTTTCTTTAGAAGGGTTTTTGGGGAGGGCAAATAAAAGGTTAGGTAGATGTGATTAACTTGGTATTTAATGCAAAACTCTAATCTAGGAGTCTTGACTATTCTAAAATGAGCTAATAGCTATTGGAGCAAATTTATGTAGCAAATTGCTGTCTGCTGTATTCAGATTATTCCCTGAGCTCTGACTCATTCAGAAAGCACCAAATATCACAGAGACACACAATTATCATGCTTAATTAATGTTTGCAACCAAAAAGTGTAAGGTTGGAATTCTTAATATCACTGTGGATATTGAAGAGCTGAAATTGACTGGCTATTATCTTGAGATTAATATATTTTCCCCAAGCCATACCCTGGGGTCAAAGACAGAGTATTAAAACTATTTGAAAAATTCACTGCAATTAATTGCTTTAGGGGCTAATTTTTTTTAATGTCCTGCTTCCTTACGCCTGTACTACTGATTGTTATAGCCTGCACACTTCACCCATTAAGTGGTAATTCAGAGTGACAACTACATTGAGATGAAGCAAGTTAGTTAATCACCATGAAACTGTTCCTGAAATACCCTGTCCAAGTACTCCCTAGTCACAGGAGGCCTCTGATTACCTGATTTTCTCCTGAAGTTAGATTTTCATGTACAGAGTTGTAATTATTTTTATTTTAAATATGGGCCAGGGAAGGGCTGAAGTTTGGTTGGAATTGTTATCAGAGCCATTCAGAATTTTTCACAGGAGACCATAGCAGTTCTCTGATTGTATAGAGCCTTCATGGATTTGCTGCAGGGGTCCTAGGAAGCTGCTGTTGGCTTCGTCCCTGCAGCCTTGAAATACTGACAAGCTGGGAGTCTGGGTAGGGCCGTGGCAGTTGTAATATGACTTGGTTTTCATCAAAGCACGACCTCCAGCAACAAGAGGCTCAGTCAAGAGGCACGTGCCCAGTCTTGTTTGCCCATTTTGGTTGACCTGCCTGGACAGCCAGGGTGACCTGCCCTTTGTCTTCCTTTTCTTTATGATTAGGTGGGCTATGCCCCGAACAGTCATGTGGTGTGTCCTCCTTTCAGAGAAGGCTGTGTTGGGACTAGTGAACTATGTGGGGCCCTGAACAAGTCTGCCTTTTAAAAGGGATACAGCAGCCAGCTGAGGGGCTAGGTACTGCTCTCTAACCTATCACAGCCCCTGCCTGTCTTGCAGGTTCCTTGATAGGCTGTGAATCATCCATGGCACATTTCTTATCCTTGCATGATCGTATATGCTCCTCTCAGGGGGATATTTGTGGACCAAATAGAGTGCTTTCAGGGACTACAGATAAAACCAAAGTATTCTAGCTCCTCTCAGATTGGCTATAAGAAGAAGGGAAACCCCTCAAATTCTAAATCTGTCTACACTTCTTTTCAAGAGAATGGCATTCGGTGACTCCAAGGAAATGATTACCAATTATGTAGTTTCCTGTATGCCCATAAACTCACAACCTGATGCTTGAAGTCATGACCTGGAGATATTGTGTGTGAAGATGCCTATAAGACGATGGCACTTACTCTTCTTATATAAATAATTCAGCAAATATTTAATTAGTGCTGACAGACACTGTAAGGTTACCACGGGGGATACAAATATACCCTTAAGAAGCTCATAAGGGAGAGACAAATGGACACACTTCATCATGCATTATCGTAAAGCAAAAATAGGGTGATGTGGCAGAAAGGAGAGAGTGGTAAGCTCCACTAGGGTAAGTCAGATGAGACTTAAGGTGTGTCATGGAGAATGAATAGTTCACGGGGGAGGAGGTAGAGGTGCAAGTGGGGAGTGGGGAGAGGAGGGCACAGTGCGTACTGAGAGTGGTCTTTTTGGCAGGTGTCATGTTTCATGGCAGAAGTGGAATGAAAAATCTGTTTGCTTTTCTTTGGGTAACCATACCCTTACCTAGACTTCTGCAGGACAGTGGTCCTACATTATTCATCTGTGGGTGATGCAGAGTCAGTCACCCGCCCTGAGCCAAAACAAGGAGGGCAAGAAAGGGCAAAGCCCACTTGGGGGAGGGAAATGACCCACTGCTTGTAAAAGCTTGGTGTAAATGATTTTTTTATTTACCATTCACTTCTCCCTTCATTAGAGTGATTTGTGGTTATAGCATGTTTTTCAACTATTATTCCATGAAATGTCGCTATAAATTAGAAGAAGAAATAAAAAACCTACAATGGGCTATTTAGGTCACAGGAGAAAACTGAAGCAGACAAATGTATCACATTTGTAGAGCCTAGGAGAAGTTGCTCAGAGTGGAAGCTGCATATGTGTCTCAGTTCTCGGAGTCAGTATGATAGAGGTCCTTCTTGCTCTTTGGTCTTCCTAATATTCATGATCAACTTAAGAAACATCTCCTAGTTCATGGATTAGCCTGGGCAACAAAACAAGACCCTGTCTCTTAAAAAGAAAAAAAAAAGAAACATCTCCTGATCTCTGTGCTCTAATACAGTAGGGAAGGATAATAATAACAGCACGGGACTATTCAGTGGAGGAAGGAAAAGAAAGAAATCTGGAGATGGCTTGTTTGTGTCATATGGGTATACCAGGATGCCAGGCAGTAAGTGTAAATGATATAAGTCAATTGAAAAATGGAAACTTATTAGGTATTTATATTTAAAACGCACACTGTGGAGTAAGATGCACCCTGAAACAACAGATCAGCCAAATGTGAAAATACCACTTTGGCAGTTGATTTTAAAACACATTATAGGTGGTCCTCAACTTAGGGTGGCTCGACCTGTGATTTTTTGACTTTATGATAGTGCAAAAGTGATAAGTGTTCAGTGGAAACTGTACTTCCGGTTTTAAATTTTGATCATTTCCTGGGCTAGTAACAAGTGTGGGAGGATCCTCTTTCATGATGCTGGGCAGCGCCCCATCAGCAGCAGCTCCCAGTCAGCCATGTGACCTTGAGGGCAAACAAGATATTATTATCTGCAGTGCTCTCCTGTATTCAATAAATTACGTGAGGTAGTCAGCACTTTATTATAAAGTCAGCTTTGTGTTAGATGACTTGGTCCAACTGTAGGATAATGTGTTTGGAGCACATTTAATGTAGGCTGTAAGTATGATGTTCAGTAGGTTAGATGCATTAAATGCATTTTCAACTTACAGTATTTTCAACTTACCATGGGGGCTGGGCAGCCCTATCTTAAGTCAAGGGGCATCTATATTCTCTTCTTCCTCACCCCCAGCCTTCTCCCTGTTGTTCCCCAAGCACACAGGGCATAACCCTCACTTCATGCTCGACATGCAACCTTCCTTTTCTTCCTTTCCCCTCCTTTCTAGTGACATCTGATTCTGTTACCCTGTCTAAGTCAAAAGGACCCCTTATTTCTAGTATTCCATCTAGTACTCAGTTGAATTTTTCCATAGCTTCCTGAATGGAACACATGCCGAGGGTGGAAAAAATAGGAAGTCTTTAGCCAATATATTGTAATTTACATACCACAGGCTGGCTGTTGAGGATGAGGAGAGAGTATTATGTGAAAGTTGGTTGGTTATTAATTATGTGGTTATAAGGTATGGCAGCCTTCCTCTTTGACATAGCTTTGATATACATTGTTTCATTACACAGATGTTAATTTTGTTTTGGGGATTACATAAGCGTATGGTCCATTTTAAAGCAGTATTTTATTTTTTCAGATTATATTTGCATTTCAGGAAAATGATTTATTTGATTTGTGACATGTCCATAAAGCTTAAGGTTTTACGATTTTAACAGAGGTGCTAAAGATACATTTGATTGCTTCCTTTGAAATTTATCTTTAAGCTTCACTCAGTCTGTGATTGGCCTAATACATCCTAGTGGCTTCAGATAATACCTGTTCATGGATGACTCACACCAGATCTCACTTCTGAATTTCAGGCATCTATATCCTGCATGAATCCTTTCTCTTCTGGAAGTCTGCCGTTCCGGCCTGCATGGTTGTAATGGCCTTTGATGGATCTTCCCACTCCCATGCTTGCTACCTCCATTCCATTCTCTGTATTGCAGCTAAAGCAACTTTTCTTGATGTACGCCAGTACTTTATCCCTTTTCAGGACGTGCCATTTATTCTCAGCATCTAAGCAGTAAGAATATAAATACCAAAAAAAGAAACCTCCAAATGTTTCATTAGTACCCAGCCAAGAGTGTCTCTATCTCAACCCCCTTCACTTCTGTTCACCTAGCTTTTTTCCTCTTTAGGAACTGGAAGGCACCGCGTAGCCCTGGCTCTGTGCTCATGCCTCTATTTGCCATATTTATGTTCCTTTCATCTTTTATATTAGAGGCACCTACTATTGGTTCTGCCCCCAGTTGTGCCTGATTTTCTGTCAGGTCCACTTTCTTTAGATGAGTGAATGATTATACGAGTGCTTGTAGTGCTGTGCCCCTCAAATCCTTTTTGAAAATAGAGTATATTGAATGCTCAACTCATTTTAGTGCATAAGAACAAAAATACAGATGCTGGTTATAAAACAGAAATAGATGTAAGTCAACCTGAGAGACTGAAAATATTTTGTCTTTATAGTCTTCCTTTTCTGTTAATGTATGGGAAAAGAAAAGTAGGCTTCCTGCTTTTTTCAATTTGCAAATTTTTCAATTTGAAGTACCTTAACGTAAAAAAAAAATTCTTTCTGTGACTTTAGAATTTGGCTTGTTATTAACAAAAAATAATAGGAAATTCATCACCTTAATAATCTCTAGTCAACAGGGTTTGAATGACTTATAAATTAGTGATTTTTAAAATCTAAAGACTCATAAAAATACATTTCTTGAGATCCACACTTATCATATTTATGTTTATTACAGTTTAGCTTAAAATGGCCTGGTAATATCCTGGTTTGGGTTTTACCCTAGTACTAAGTATTGACCAAAGGGGGAAGAAAATAAGCTAGCAATTGAGTCTAGTCTGGTGAGTGAGCTCCTTCAAAAACTTTATAGATTACGCCAATACATTTTCTAAATACTGTAGGGATCAATATCCTAGTTTATCTTGTCTGGGCTTTGACAAAATAAAACTCCTTAGATCACACAGTAGGTATATGATCAATATATCAACAATACTTGAAAAGTTTTTAAAATTGGGCAAAACAAAACATTTAAACCAAGATCTCACATGTTGGGAGATGAAGGATGTGGAGGGCTGGTTGTGAAGCCATTGTTCTGAATCTGTGAGTTGGCATCCCTGTGTCAGCCATCCCCAGTTCACCGGGATCTGTCAGGGAGATCTGGGTTCCAGCTTCACATTCTCTAATTTGCTTTTGAAAAATCTGTCTTTCCATTTTTCTGTCAGTTCCTGCATGTATTCCAAGAGTAATAGAGAGATGCATGAGCCCAACTAGCATTGACATGAAGAAAAATTACTAGCAGTTACTTTGACACTTGGAAATGGCAGCCTGAGAATCAGAATTTGGAATTTGCTGCTCAAACATCCCTTGGGCTACTTCCTCCTAAACTTCCACAAAAGTTGACAGCTATCCACTTATAAGGATAGTATTGTACCCTTTTCCATGGAGTTGAGAAGTTCAGCAAATGAGGCAACAGAATAGTTGATTATGGAGTTTTCAAATTGGCCATTTTTTAGTGATTAAACACAAAACAGATCAGTTTTGCATTTAATCAATAAAACAGGCCAAGATCAATATCTTGGCCATGTAAACAGACTAGCAAAACTTGAGGTGCAGGTTAATGAAGACTAAAGTTGCAGACCAGATTTTAAAAGCATGAAAACACCAAAACAAACACTAAGAACATAAAAAAAAAAAAAAAAAAGCCAGTGTTTGAATTTCAAGGTATTAAGAACAAGTACAATTAAGCTGTGTATATTGGCCATTGTAAAAGAAGGAATCTCCCTGTGACAGATACAGTCCTGTCTTTTCTAGGACAACCTGATATCTCATACTGATCTGTTTTTAGACCTGGTGAAATATTACTGTAGGCATTCCTCATGAGTCAAAAATTCTACCACAGAACTATCCATGTAACAAAGTAAATTCTTTTTTTACAAAACAAAATTTTTTCTTCAAATATTGCAGCTCTTTTAGTCTTTTATATGAAACTTTCTTTATCTTTTTCTTCTTTTTCTTTCTTTTCTTTCTCTCTCTCTCTCCTTCTTTCTCTCTTCTCTCTTTGCTTCTTTCCTTTTCTTCTCTACTCTTCTTTTCCATCCCTCCCCTCCCCTCCCCTCCCCTCCCCTCTTCTCTCATCTCTTTTGACAGGGTCTCACTCTGTTGTCCAGGCTGGAGTGCAGTGCCACGATAATGGCTCACTGTAGCCTCAACCTCTCAGGCTCAATCAGTTCTCCCACCTCAGCCTCCAGAGTAGCTGGGACTACAGGTGTGCACCACCACACCCAGCTAATTTTTGTGTGTTTTGTGTAGACTTGGTTTCACCATGTTGCCCGGGCTGCTTTTGAACCCCTGGGCTCAAGCAGTCCACTGGCCTCGGCTTCCCAAAGTGCTGGGATACAGGCGTAGCCTCTGCACCCAGCCTGTATCTGTAATTTCATAAACCTTCATAACCTCTCCCATGAGCTCCACTCCCAGCCAGATGCCTGCTTGACATCTCTACTTAGATGTTTTATAGGCATGCTCTGTCTGAGCTTGTTCACACAGAACTCTTGAATTCCCACCATGTACCTAACACCTCTTGCACCCTTCTCTATCTCGATAAATGTCACAACCACCCAGAGAGTGGCTAAAATAAACAACTTAGGTGACTCTTCCTTTCCTTTCTACTCCTACTACAACACATCATCACAACATCTGACAGTCCTGCCTTCAAAATACATCCCAAGTCCATTCAGTTCTCTCCATCACTAGTTTCCACCTTCATTCATCCAAGCCATCATTATCTCCTAAACGATTACTGTAACTCCCCTGCTTCCACTCTTTCCTATCATATTGCATTCTCATAAAGTGGCCAGAGTGATCTTTAGAAACATAAACCCGGTAATTCAATATTCGTTCTTTGCACTAGAATAAAATTTCTCAGCTCCTTGCCTTGGCCTGACCCTGCATGACCTGATGCCCACCTGCTTCGCTGGCCTAATTTCATGCCACCTCCACTAGAGATACCCTGGTGTGTTTTCACCTGGGGCCACTGCAATTATTCTCATATTCCCCAAAGAGTTTTTTTGTAGTTGGTTACTTGTCATCATCCAGGTCACAAATGTCACCTCCCGCAAGAATCCTCCCCTGAACCACCTATTTAAAGTGACTCCCTCCAGTCCCAGCTACTTGGGAGGCTGAGGCAAGAAGATTGCTTGAGGCTGGGGGGTCAAGGCTGCAATGAGCTGTAATGGCACCACAGCACTCCAGCCTGAGCAACAGAGCGAAACCCTGCCAAAAAAGAAAAGAAAAGAAAAAAAAGAAAGAAAAAGTAAGTCCAAGAAGGGCTAGGAAAGCCAGCTAATCTACCTTGTTAAGAATTGCACGTGAAGAATGGAATTCAGAAGTAAAGCACACATTAGTGAGGGCACATTATTCTCATTGGTTTTTCCCAATTCCTGAGTCTTTTTGGTGGGTGGTTTTCAATAGAGATGTCCAGAAGTTGTCTTGTCAAGACCTTTATCAATCCAGTCTTACAAGACTAGGAGGGAAGGAGAGAAGTTAGATGTACTTTGAGCCATGAGGACTGGTTGTGGAAGCATCAGAAGGGAGTGATCTGAAAAGTGGAGAGAGCAACTGAGGATTCTTCCTTGCAAGTTCTTGAGGAGGAGGGGCCCTTCACACACCTATCATCACTGACTGTAGCGAAGGGGACTGGGAAGAGGAAGGATGAGTGGTCTCTTGGTTCTCTGAGGTTATTCTGTGACATGGGTTCACTTTTATTCTTGTAACCAAATATCATCTTTAACACATCACTAGACAAGACTTGAGATAGTGGTGTTTTAAGCAGAGAATGGTCACTTTCTCTTTAAGTTCCTAGGTTTCCCTAAAGTAGAAGACACTAAAGGAGTTTCTTTTGTCATAAATATACATGATATAAAATTTACCATTTTAATCACATTTAAGTGTATAGTTTCGATGCCTTACATACATTCACATAGTTGTGTAACCATTACCACTATTCATCTGCAGGATGTTTTCAACATTCCAAAGTGAAACTCTGTTCCATTACACAATAATTCCCTGTTCCTCGCTCCTTCTGGCCCCTGGTAACCACCATTCTGTTTTCTGTCTGTATGAAGTTGACTATTCCAGGTACTTCATGTAAATAGAATCATACTATATTTGTGTTTCTGTGTCTGCCTTATTTCATACAGCATAATGTCTTCAGAGTTTAGGTGTAGCATGAATCAGAATTTTGTTCCTTTTTATTTTTTTAATTTTATTGACATAATAATTATATTTATGAGCTACATGGTGATGTTTTAATACATACAATGTATAGTGATCAAATCAGGGTAATTAGCATTTCTATCATCTCAAATATTTATCATTTGTTTGTATTGGGAACATTTGATATCCTCCTTCTAGCTATTTGAAGCTATATATTGTTGTTAGCTATAGTCATCCTACAGTGATATGGACACTAGAACCTATTCCTTCTATCTAGCTGTAATTTTGTATCCTTTAACAAATCTCTGCCTGTTCTCTCATTCCTTCTTAAAGCTGAGGAATATTCCACTGTACGTGTATACCACGTTTTGTTTATTCATTCATCCGTCAATAGACACAGGTTATTTCCACCTTTAGCTATTGCAAATACAGCTGCTATGAACATGGGTGTACAAATATCTCTTCATGTCCCTGCTTTTAGTTCTTTTGGGAATATGCCTGGAAATGGAATTGCCAGATCATATGGTAATTCTGTGTTTAATCTTTTTGAGGAAAAATACTCAAGGGATTTTAAACTCACAAGCCTATTGGACAAAAAGTTCATGTATTTATTGCTTCATATATGTCATATAGTGTATTAGGCATCAGAGAATGGAAATAAATGGGACAAGGCTCCTCTCAAGAAACACAGAGCCTTGGGATGAGGGACATAGTCAATAGATGCATAAGTAATTAGCTATTATACACTGTGTTCAATTCTGTAATAAGGTATGTACAGAGTACTGTGGGAGTGCATCATAATAATAGTGATTTCTAGTGTTTCTGAAGATAAAATCTCATTGGATGTTGTCTGAGATAGACAAATTCTGCTGGATTCTGGTTAATAGTGGATCATGCAGTATAGAAATTCTGGTGCACAAGTTTTTGTTGCACATTTGGTTTTTTAATAGCTAACTCAATCCTACATGTCTCTCTTTTGTTTTATCTTCCTCTAGTGGTTTTTAATTGCCAACAGATCCTACAAAGTCAGTGCAGCAAGCTCTTTTTTCTTCAGTGGTGTATTTGTTGGAGTTATCTCTTTTGGTCAGCTTTCAGATCGCTTCGGAAGGAAAAAAGTCTATCTCACAGGTAATTTATTAGAGTATTCGTAAACTGGATGAGAGGGTTTATTTCTCTAAGATTCTTAGGGAAATAATAAGGGGACTATTTCCTTAAGGTTCTCCAGGAATTGGGATATGGACACAGAACTGATCTTTATTTCCCTGGCAAGAGGCCAAACTGCAGCTCGAGTTGCTTCTGGCCAGGCACTTTTAAGTTACTAGCCCACCTAGTTAAAGTCAGATATTTGTGTTATAAATCTTTCCTGGTGATGGTGCTTTCTGCAAACCCCCAATTTTAGTTTATGCCATGTTGCTAAGGAGAGAAGTAAGAGACTGTGACAGTGTACTAGGCCCATTTCCTTATATCTCTCTGTGTTGATTCATTTCAAATGAGCCCTACAGAACTTGGCCTAGTGCTCTTGACAAGCTGAGTATGAGCAAGGATTTTTCATTTTCCAGCATTATTGTGAATAATTGAAAACTGTCTGTGATTGACAGAAATCATGTAATAAGGTAAACCTTATGTTTTTTAAAAAAAATAGTTTCCAAGAGAAGCTATTAAAAAAACAAAACAAAACAAAACAAAAAACCAGCTGGCCAGGCATGGTGGCTCATGCCTGTAATCCCAGTACTTTGGGAGACCAAGGTGGTTAGATCACGAGGTCAGGAGATCGAGACCATCCTGGCTAACACGGTGAAACCCCATCTCTACTAAAAAATACAAAAAAAAAAAAAATTAACCAGGCGTGGTGGCGGGTGCCTGTAGTCCCAGCTACTCGGGAGGCTGAGGCAGGAGAATGGTGTGAATCCATGAGGCGGACCTTGCAGTGAGCCAAGATCGCACCACTGCACCCCAGCCTGGGCAACAGAGCGAGTCTCCATCTCAAAAAAAAAAAAAAAAAAAAAACCAGCTCAGAAAATTTAAGTTTACAAACGTTTATTTTATAAGCTAATGAATATAATTTATTACTTTGATCAAATGCTATTTTGCCTCTGGATTATTGAATATTGTTCTCTCTTTCTAGGTTTTGCTCTTGACATCTTATTTGCAATTGCAAATGGATTTTCCCCCTCATATGAGTTCTTTGCAATAACTCGCTTCCTGGTGGGCATGATGAATGGAGGGATGTCGCTGGTGGCCTTTGTCTTGCTTAATGAATGTGTGGGCACCGCCTACTGGGCACTTGCAGGTACTGCTTAAATCATGCAGCTCTGGACTGGGTGAGCAGCTCCAGAAAATCTTATAGGGACCCAGTTTAATCCTAGAGTCTGGAAATGCATTTGGACTTCAGGTACTTTGTCCAACTATTAGATTTGCTTTTCTGAGTTTGTTCTGTATGACCCTGAACAAGTCATTATATTAATATTCCTCTGCAGACGCTCTCCCTGGGGGCCTGCTTCACATGTGAGCTTGCCACCCGCCTCATGGACTGCATACAGATTACCGTGGAGAGTATTGATTTCCTCAGAAGGACACTAGCAGCTTTTTACAACTTAAACTGAAAAATAGTTCAGACATAGGAAATACTAGAAACTCCTTTCTTACAGCCTTCTTATTCTAGTTTATTAAATCTTTGTTTCACCACCCTTTTTTGTTTTTACTGCTCTCAAGTCAACATAGTACTGTTGTAGCATTTCTTTATCGATACTTAATTTCCAAAATTGAGACTGTATTCTGAATTATTTTTGACCATCCCATTATTTTCTCAAGAACTACATAGATAATAAAATAAATGATTTTAATTAAAAGGTTATTTGACTTCAAATATTGTGTCTAAGACTTTATAGACTTAGGTTTGCAATGATAACTTTTTGTTTCTTTTACTTTCATTCACTTGACAATGATTGAATGTTTCCCATGGATGTTCTTATATGGATATGGGAAACAGGTTGACCGTGTAACTGATAGAAATGTGTCTGCAGGAGGATCTATATGAGAATGCCATTCCTTAGAACCTGATGCACAGTGCCAGCCATCTCTTATGTACCAGCTACCATGCTAGGCATTTGACATCTATCTGTAATATTCCCAGAGTTTACAAGTTAAGGATTCCTACCTTCGTTTTATGGATGAGGAAATTGAGCCTTTGAGAGGTGAGGTGACATACCCGTTTTCAGCAGCTGATAACTGACAGGGCCAGAACCGCATCCTGGGTCTTGATAACACCCAGGTCATCTTCCGCTGTTTCCCAAAGACTCTCCTCTTGGAACTTCAGCATGTCACCTCATGTGAGTGCTGGCCTGGTCAACCTGTTATTTCTAATTGGTATTGTTTTTGAAGTTGTATGGGCTATTTTATCGAACTGGAAGACACAGGCTAAATAAAGTAGACTTGTGCTCTGTTTGTATCTCCACTAAACTGCTGTCGAGCGGAAGGATCCATAGGGTAGGACCAGTTAGAACTAGGCTGGGGAGGAAGAGACACAAGCTTCCTTCACACGCCTCTCCAGACAGGCTTCCTTCTGGTCTTACAGTGTTGCCTTAGGATTCACCTTGTCTGTAGCAACTTCTAAAGCCTTTTTGGAACTGGTCGTAACCTAGGATGAGTGAAAGAGCTTCCTCTGAGTCTTCAATTTGCATTGAGACTTTAGGGTCATTTTTCTAAATAGTATGGCCAATTTCCTGGGACTTTCTAAAAAGTTGGTAATGATGGTGATCATGCCTGCTCCCTGTATCCGGGGAAGGGATAAAGGCACTCTCTCCTTTGATTTCAGTTTTTCTGAGGTCCAAAGTTGTGCTCATGTAGAGCACCATGAATACATATTTTTCTTGTACCTCTTACATTTCTCTATTAAAGTATTTATATTTGATTTTAGTTGTTCATGAAGATGCTGTTTTATAAAAGATGTATACACTCCCATCCTGCCAGATTATCTAAGTATTTTTCCTGTCCTGTTGCATGTGTTAGGCGAAAGGACCAACCCTGGTCTCCTGCTCTTTTGCTAGTTGCCTAAAGCCACTGAAAAGAGTCCCCTTGAAGTGTTTTGACCTCTCATTCTTATCCTTGATGCTGGGTTAAGATGAGACTATCAAAATTTCTGTAGCAAAGTGAAAAGGGAGAGAGGAAGAAAAACTGTAACAGTGAAACCAGATAGTTGCCAAATTCAATGTGAAATTCAGGGCAAGTGTGAGAGTTCCCTGAAGACCAGTACACAGCCCTGCACCCAGGGCAAAAGTAAGGCTCTGATAGCTCCTGGAACTCTTTTTGAGTAGCTTCCTTCCCTCTCTCATGAACCCGAGGTCTTCCCCAGGGTTTTGTCCTTGGTCTTTCTTTGCAAGCTGGTTTCTTTCCAGAATGATTTTATCTACACCTGTGGCTTCAAATATGCTTATGAATTGCAAGAAGTCAGAGAAAAGCATAAATGTTCAGCAATAGGGGATTTGCTGGAAATAGCCTGATTATTTGGCAATGAAAATTAGTTTGAAAAATTATGCTTATTACAAAATAATATTTGCAATGTGTAAAAAACAATATGTAAACATATACAAAAAAGCACAAGTACAAACTGCAAGCATCCATTTTTGACCTGTTTGCAGTGTAGTACTTAACAAAAAGGATTTTCAGCTAATTGACTAAAAATTATTAAGAAGTGAAAAAAAATACTGAAGCTGTGAAAAATTCCGTATTAATATATTTATTATTTGTTTTCTTATATTAATGTCTTCCTATAACAATGCTCATTGTAAAAAATAAGAAATATATGCACACTTCATCAAACTAAAGAATACAGATATTCCTATTCCCCTAGAGACAACCGTGGTTAACATATTGCTGTGTATGCTTTCAGAGCTTTTCCTTTGCATGTCTGTTCCACAGCATTCATTTATTAAATGGATTCTGCCATGTGCCAAACACTGCTTTTTTTAGATAAAAAGGTGGAAAAGATAAGGATGGTTTGGGGGAGGTTCTTGCTCTCATGGAGCTTATGCTGTACTTAGGAAAGGTGGAACAAATTGATAATTTCTGGAAGTTAGAAGTACAATGAAGAAAATGAAGGAGGGTAATGGGCTAGATAGTAATTATAGGGAGTAGCTGCATTAAATAGGATAGTTAGAGAAAACCTCAGTGTGGGCATTTGATCTAAGATATGAATGATTAGGAAGACCTGTGAAATTCTGGGAGAAGAATATTCTAGCTAGATGGAATGGCAAAGACCCAGGACTTGAAGCAGGAAGGAACTTCTTTGAAAAGGTTCTCATGACTACAGGGTAGAGAGTTAGAGAAAGAGTGAAGTAAGAGGTTGGGAGGGACCAGATGATGCGGGGCCTGTGATGGGCCAAATGAGGAATTTGTTTTTTTACTTGAAGTACAGTGGGAAGCCAGTGGGGCATATTAAACACAGGAGTGATGGGGTCTCATATACAGAAAGATTACTCTGGTAGGTACAGAAATTGAGGGATCATTTAGTAGGCTGCTATAGTTGGCCACATGAAACCAGTGGTGACTTAGACAAGATGGAAGCAGTGAAGAAGAAAGAGGATGTGTTTGAGCTGGATTTTGGTGGGAAAGTGACTTGCTAAAAGACAAGCAGCGATGGGGAGAGCAAAAGAACTCAAGGAGACTTTATGGTCTTTATTTGAAAACCAGATGGATTACTGGTACCATTTACAAAAATGAAGTCATAACTATATACTCTTTTCTAGCCTGCTGAAATTTAGCTTTTACTAGTGCAAACTGAGCAGGAATAGCAGAATTGAAATTAATTAAAAATAAGCAGGGAATAAATTTTAAAATAGGCCTAGTACGTAAAGGCATATACATGGTTATAAAGCCACCTATGATACTCCAGAAGAGATGACTTGAAATATTTATTTTTTATTAATTTTTTTAAACCAAATAGCATAGAGCCTTATTATATTAATCTCTACGCCTTCTCCCTGTTGTCATTTACAGGCATATATGTGCAGCTTCTTGCTGGACATTAGATGTGAATATTATTGACTCCTTAAATAAAAAATTATTACTTTCTTTCCACCTAAAAGCTACATTATTTTCTGAGACCTCTGCCTATGTCATCACAGAATTTAAGGTCACCAAACTAGATAACTTTAAATCATTTCTTCTTGTCCATCATGTCCAGTTGATGCCAGATCTTACTGATTGTGAGAGAGACTCAACTCTAATGAGCTCATATATAAGGGGAAATCATTTGGTTAGGATAACTAGACCATGAAGAGCCAGGCATTGAAGATGCCCAGAACCAGAAGTCAGATGCTTCTCATTTCAGCTCCCTATCCTCTCTGAGAAGCTTCCTCTGCGTAGTCAGAGGCAGGGCCCAGCAGCTCCAAGTCTAGTATTTAAAATCTTGGGTAAGGCCTCTGATCAGCTCAGCTGATTAAAGTCACCCTGCAGTTAAAGGAACTATAATTGGCAGGCCCCATTTGAACCACAGAGATGAAGTCAGGGAAGTCAGTTCTCCAACAGCAGGTGGGGCATTCTTGGAATTAGGAATGAGAACCAGGTAGAAAATATTCTGTGATAGATTCAACAGGGGGCTTTTAGATGGCCTTTTTTTTTTTTTTTTTTTTTGAAGTTAATAAATAGAAGGGCTAAATCCAGATGACATTAGGACAATATAACCAACATTTGTATAACATACATTATTTCATCTGAAACTAATAAAAACTACCCTTTGAGGTAGGCACTATTATTTCTATTTCACCAATAAGAAAACTGAGGCTCAAGGACATTTAGTGATTTGCCCAAGGTCAGAGTAGTATGTAGCAGAACTGGCATCTGAACTTGGTCCCTCTGAAACCATCCCATGCTCTGGGCTTTCTTGTTTTTGCCTACATTGTTGTCAAGGGATACTGAGTGCTCAGGACTATTCTGAGCAACGACAGACAAGAAGTCTTATTCTTGGAAGCCGGGTGCTGTTTGATCTACAGCAGTGAACACGTAGTAGCTATTGACTGTCTTAAATTTCCAGGAAACTCGCACTGTCCTCATCCCACAACTCATTGGACCACATATTCTGAATATGCTGTCACATCAGCTTCCCTTTCTAGCTCTCCCTTTCCTCACTAGGTCAAACAGTATACAAGCCATTACTTATTTGTTATAAAGTAATAAACTATGGATAGGAATCAAAGGAAACACATGTATTACAAGATTATTATTTTGTAACAAGATCAACAAAGTTTTGTCACTGCGGAATGCCCACAGAAATTGCCTTCCCATAGAGGGGAGATAGAAGAGAGGAATGGTATAGAATACAGGCCTCCCCCTCAGACAGGCCTGGGCACAAATCCTGGCCCTGCTGCTTACAGCTCTGTGTCCTTAAGCAGCTTCACTTAAGCACTCTGAGCTATTTTTCACTTTAGTATATGGTTGATAATGGTACCTACTTCATAGGACAATGTATGCGAAACTGTTATGCTTAATAAATAATAGCTATTACTACCACTAATAGCAATAGTGGCAGTTATGGAAAGTGGGTTAGAGGTACAGAATTTGCAAGAATATTGGGCAAGCCTGTGGGTTTAATACCCATCTCAATATTTATTTCAAAAAGTGTAAAAGGTTCTTTACAATTCCATGGTTGATATTTTTCCATCATCACGCTGACAAAAATCCATGCTTAAGGGAGCTTATTTTCTACTTGGGAAAGACAGACAGGAAACAGATAAATACAAAATGTCATGTATCCTATAGTAATACATTAAGTAGAGAAGGCAGTAGGGAGAATTGGGAGAGTGAGTTGTGATTTAAGAAACTTCGGCTGGGCAAGGTGTCTCATGCCTGTAATCCCAGCACTTTGGGAGGCTGAGGCGGGTAGATCACAAGGTCAGGAGTTAAAGGCTAGCTAGGCCAAGAGGGTGAAACCCCATCTCTAATAAAAATACAAAAAGAAAAAAAAATAGACAGGTGTGGTGGTGGGTGCCTATAAACCCAGTTACTCGGGAGGTTGAGGCAGAGAATTGCTTGAACCCGGGACCCCGGGAGATGGAGGTTGCAGTGAGCAGAGATCTCACCACTGCACTCCAGCCTGGGTGACAGAGCAAGATTCTGTCTCAAAAAAACAAAAAAAAAAAAAAAAGAAAGAAAAAGAAAGAAAGTTAAAGGACAGCCTGTGTGATAAAGATTAAGTTTTGGTATTGCAATAACCTCATGACCTAAAAACTGTATTACCCCTATGGCAAAAGTATTTCCAAGCCTTACCCACAGGTTCAGGCAAATGTCAGTACAACAGGCAATGCAGAAAGCATTTTGAACAAATTCTTAAAATGTGTATGTCCCCATATAGTTTGTATTTTTCGTCTGTCCTCCCTTTATTTCCACTAATTTTCTGACCTCTATAATACTTTCATTCACTGATGTTCAACTTAGTGTAGACTTTTCTTCTTTTCTGGTGTGCCTCTTACACTTGCCAGCATAGGGCTGACATCTCACCAGGAAGAAATTGGCTGTGTGACTTGGGGTTGGAAATGGTGCCGCAGATGGTGCTTTCTCCAGTGACAGTTCTCTTTTCCCTGAATTAGGATCGATTGGCGGCCTCTTCTTTGCAGTTGGCATTGCCCAATATGCCCTGTTAGGATACTTCATCCGCTCCTGGAGGACGCTAGCTGTTCTGGTTAACCTGCAGGGAACAGTGGTCTTTCTCTTATCTTTGTAAGTAGTTTTTCCTCTTGGCGTTTTAATTTAAAAAGCCAAAGCAATGTCTTAAGAAGATGTGGGTCAATGAGCAGCATTATTCCCTTTCAGGAGCTTGCCTGCACTGACTTTGGTGAAGAACTAAATTCTGCAAGTGCTCCAATTCTTGGCAGCTCCTGGGAAGAGAGATGCTTAATTAATTCAGAATGCAGGTATCCCTTGTTTAAAATAACCTCTCAATAGACTGCATTGTAACCTTCACCTTGTTGGCATAGGCAACCAATTGCTTTTTTAACCTAACACCTCAACCTTAAAGGTCTTCAGGCTGGATCACATTATGTACTAGGTGTGTGACTGAGGTATGATTTTGTAGAACAGTGTACTCGTATTGGATATGTAGTGACAACTGTTCATCTTACAGATTAGTGTCATTTCAGGGCCTCTAAATTTTGACTCTGGAAGACTCTTAGATACAGAAGAAATCCTTAGAGTGCAGGACCTCATAACAGTGGCAGGATGATTCCCTGGTCAGGGAAGGACTCTGTAAATGACTGCCCAAGGTGTCATACCATGGCCCTCTAAGACACCCAGATGTTACAGGCAAGCCACCAACTTAGTAAGCCCATTTCACCAGAAGTTTTTTTTTTTTTTTTTGAGCTGGAGTTTCACCCTTGTTGCCCAGGCTGGAGTGCGATGGCGCAATTTCGGCTCACCGCAACCTCCGCCTTCCCGCAACCTCCGCCTCCCGGGTTCAAGTGAATCTCCTGCCTCCCGAGTAGCTGGGATTACAGGCATGCGCCACCATACCTGGCTGATTTTGTATTTTTAGTAGAGACGGGATTTCTCCATGTTGGTCAGCAGACTGGTCTTGAACCCCTGACCTCAGGTGATCTGCCTGCCTCAGCCTCCCAAAGTGCTGGGATTACAGGCATGAGCCACTGCGCCCGGCAGAAGTTTTTATGTGGTATATGAAAGGCTTTTCTTCCCTGAGATATCAGATCTCTGATGGTGATCATCAAAATCTTTAACATAAACAAAATTTTCAGCCAGTATTTCCTTCCTTCATCTATGCCATAAAGTGAAGGAGACTTGTAGTAGTGTTTTAATTCAGACAACTCTTTAATTTATTTGCTCTTTATCCGAGTTCTAAATTGAGATTTGGTGGGGACTAAATTGAAATTTTTCATACATTTTTGAAAGCAAGAGAATGTCAAGTGCAAAAATGAGTAAAGTAGAAGTACCCTGTATTTTAAAAATAAAATTTGTTAAATGTATTTTAGTTACATGAATTCGAGTGAGATAATTTTATTAGAAGAAACTAATATGATTTTATTAACATATATTTTCAATTTTTGAAAGCAATAAATGGATGCCTACTATAGTACTTTGAATTAATAAACATTTATGTAAATATTGATGAATAAATAAATTTTCTTTTAAAACGTTTAGTAAATTTCCCACTTCTCCATCTTGTCGGGCTCTCATCTCCCCTTTAACAGTAGCACCACTTCACTAGATGATCTGAGCTGTTCTTTTTTTGAATATGTAGTCTGAATTAGTTACTGCTTAGTGCTAGGTGGAGACATCTCCTCACTGGGAAGTGAGTTCTGGTCCTGAAAAATAGAAAGCAGAGAGAAATGAACTCATGAGACTAAAATATTTACTTACTCCACTGAGCCTGGAACGAAAGGCTTCCCACAGCCAACCTCCAATTTATCTTTCCTAATTTATTCCCATCCCATGTTCAGGCACACTGCACTACTTGTTCCTGATGCTTTTCTGCTCCATGCTGCTACTCAGTGCTGTGCCTGCTTTTTCAACAATCTGCCCAGATCCTCTTATTTGATAAGTACACCACTGTCCTGATTTTGCTCAAATGCCGTCCACCCCATCTTTTCCTGCTCATAGCCTCAGCTACAAGTCATTCTCTTTCTTTTCTGAATTCCACGGCATTCACCCATACCCTCTGAGTGGTCCTTGTGTTTCTGCCTCATACTGGAGCGACATTCTCTCTATACTGAGAGCTCTCCAACAGTAGCAGGCTGTTTACTCCATGATCACATTTTCCCCAGTACCAAAGCCAGGGGTTTCCACACAGTAGATCCTTGGACATTGCTCAAATGTTGGGACAAAAACATCTGGAATCACCTTCAGATTTTTCATCAGCAACATAAGAAGCCACGTTATATACCTTATTTGTTTATCAGAAACATTTTTACCTAGCTGAAAAATTCCTTATTTTCACAATACTTCAATTTCAGTAGATTTACTTTTTTTTCCTGAAAACCAGGGTCCCCTTAATTTACAAAGGTTTGCCACCTTTAATATTCAAGGAGCATTTTTGAGTGGGGCAACATCGTTAAATTAGCATTTTAGCTTTCAGAGGAGCCCACGGCACAGATGACCCTGCTGCTCTGTAGAGGACGGCATGTTCAAAGGCCTGCTCGCTCTTTTAAAAACGTGTTTTACTGTTTTGCATGTATAGTCTCTATGTGTTGGAACTCTGTTTCCAAATCTGTCCACGGCAACTAGGTGACCCTCTTTATAAGCAAGCTTATTGGCCTCGCAAAATGCAGAGAAATATAAGGTCCTAAGATTTTCATGATCAAGATAAACACTTTGCCAGGTAGAAATAGTTTTATTCACTCAGAGCCAAATTTCTAAAGCCTTCGTGTCTCTCAAATACCATCTTTAAAATGATTTATAAAGTTTTAAAAGTAATTTTTATTGCTTATAAACAATTTTGAAAACACAGAGAGGCTAAGGGTAGGGGAAAATGACTTATATAACCCAAAGATAATGACTGTGAATATTTTGGCATATTTTCTGTTCTTTTTTATTCCTCACAATCCTCCCCAAAATAATTAACTTTTATTATCATATATTTTCTCTCAATATTTATCATAGTAGTCCTCTTTCATTTAGGCATAATCAAGTGGTTTTACATAATAGCGCCTATGTGGCCCTATAGATAGGGCCAATAAATCTTACTCATAACCTGCACACCTAACTTCAACAGAACAATGTTACTTGATTATTTATTTGTTTGTCAGTAATAACAATCAAATGACAATGAAGAAGTAAATGGAAGGATTTTTCAGGATGTTGTAGATGGCCTTTGTTCCTGCTTTTTTATCATGCATGAATATTCTTTTCCCCAGTAGCAAAGCTCCTGGTAAAACTCCTGCCTTTTGGTTTCCAGCGTCTTTCCTTTCAGCACCATTACATTCTTCTGTACAAAATTGAAATGCTCAATAAATGGTTGTTGACAGACTGGCTGTCCATTAAGTTTCCAAATCCTGTAGAGTTTGTTGCTAATTCACTATCTTTATTAGAAGGCACAGTGAATTCTATAAAGCACCTTAAATAGCCAGTTTTATTCATCGAAGTTTCATTTTAGGCAGATAATGTCAAATTAGATTTAAAAAAAAAACCTTGATTTGTGTCTTGTAAACAAGGCTTCCATATTCCTGCCTTGGTTTTGTCTTTGGAAAGACCTCTAAAAGTGTAGGCAAAATGGGGAAGAGAAAAAAGATACATAATATTTAAGTTTTGAAACTCTTCGAATATATCAATGGCAATATAATTGTCCAACACTTTGTAGTTATATTAGAAAATAACTGTTGTGTTGTAACTAGAAGTTGATCAAGAAATAACTTTTATTCTTTAAGGTCTTGGGGGATCAGGAAATATCCTCAGGACGTTTTAAAGCCAGTGTGTCAGGTGATTTGAGTATTTTGAAGCAGTAAACACTCAAAAGTAGCTTTGCTAAACTTGGTTTCATCTTTATGTGTAGTCTTAAGATAATCTCTACCTCCTACATGTCACTATGTTAAAAACATTTTAGTTTAAATTTTTTTTTCTGATGAGATAATAAAGATTTCCATCTTCTTTGTGAGGCTTTTTTAGAACTTAAAAAAACCCTTTGTCTCTACAGTATTATTCAAACAACACTTGGCTAGGATTTAGAGCCATATCTTTGACCTGTGCTTTATGAAGAATTTTCATTATTCAGTCCTATAGACTGAATAATGTTAATATTTAACATATTAAAATTCACATATTAAAATTTATTTAAAAATAAATACATACTGTTTGCTTTTTAAACTGCAATTGTAAAAGCATGTTCTTGGTTTTCAGCGGTAGACTACCATTTAACATTACCATGCTGTTGAAAGTAGCCCTTTCATATGTCATTGGGAGAGTCAAACTTTAAGTCTAACACGGAATCCATTTGTGGTGCAGGAATCCACGTACTGAGTAGGTGATTTGTCTCCTTCCTGTGCACGTGTGCCTATATGAATATACAGCCTTTAATGACATCTCTTTCAGATTCATTCCTGAATCACCTCGTTGGTTATACTCCCAGGGTCGACTGAGTGAGGCTGAAGAGGCTCTGTACCTCATTGCCAAGAGGAACCGCAAGCTCAAGTGCACATTCTCACTAACACACCCCGCCAACAGGAGCTGCAGGGAGACTGGAAGTTTCCTGGATCTGTTTCGTTACCGGGTCCTCTTAGGACACACTTTGATCCTGATGTTCATCTGGTAATTATACTAAGGCGTATTCTGTTGCTCTTTAACTAAGGTTGCTCAAGGTTCTCTTGATATCCTGCTCCTTCTTCAGGGTACAGAGAATTTTACCTCTTTTATTAGCTTGAGGTTGCTTTCTTAAAAGCAAGGCCCCTGATTCTTAGTGCCTGGTTTTCTTCTTGCGCAGCCCTGTCTTTCTCAAGCAGCAGATGATGGTGCCTGATGGGCAGGTCCACTGAGCTTAAGTAAGTAGACATCAGAAGCATGTCTTTGCTGTTGAGGTATTTATCATAAATATTTAAGCCTTCCTGCCCCTTCCGCTGCAAAAAAGGAAAGAAGGCAAATAAGCATGCTAGAAATAGAAGAGTTTTTAAATAGGACTTTAAAAATACTTACCTTTGGCGTTGGCATCACGCAGTTTGCTAGCACATTCTGATTGTGGTGCTTCATGCTGCATGTTCTGTGGCACTCCCACTCACTAACTCACTGAGGTGGGCTAAATATGATCCCTTGTACAGATGGGACCCCAGGAGTTTGAAGTGAGGAACCCTAAGCCACATATGTAAATCAGTGATTGAACTGATGAGCACTTTCTGAACCTGATTTTTCTGGTTGTTTAGCTTATTCCCACCTGCCTCGCAAAATGCTCTCAGCATGAGTGTAAGTTGCATTCAGTGGTTCAAGATGGTTTCATTTAAAGAATGAAGTTGTAGAAAGAGGAGAAATGGATGGGTGCATACAATTTGTGGATTGCAATGTGTTTTGATATTGTACATCCTGCTAACGTGCCATAAGTGTTATCTGGGCAAAATCATACCTACTAGCCTAAAGGACAGTTGTGCTGTGGCTTATATGTATTTGCCACGAAGCCTGCATGGAACCCTACATTTCATGCAGGGATAAAGGAAAGTGATTTTATATGAAAGTGATCTTATGTATAAAGCTACAAAGAATAGTAGCTTTAGAATAAGAAGCTGCAAAGATGTTTTTCTATATCATATTCTCTTTTTCTACCCAAGCAGTGGCTGCCACCTGTATGGTTGGGGGCCATGTTAACCAGCTGCTACTTTCCCCCACAGAACCATCACAGTGCTAGGAATATCACAGATGCATAATAAATGTTGAGGCTTGGAGGCATGGAGATTAAGAAAACCGCTGAAAGCCAAACCTGAGAACACAGCATAGGAGCTGCTGATTTGAGGTTCTACTATTCAAAAACAAATATAAAGTATGTTCAGGTACTTAGGGCTCCATAAAACTTTACGTTTGCGTATCACATAGACAGTTAGTCAATCTCTGCCTTGGAGGAACCACTTACTTGTTGCAGATTATTCACTATTTTTATCTTTTTCCCCATGTATATTAACTTCTGGGTTCTGGCCTTCAATGGATAAACAAACCAACCCTAGACTTAGGGCTGGGGAGACTGTCCCTGTTCATTTTATTTCTTACACAGCCAAATAAACTTCTTCCCTGAGGCTGAGAATGTTAAAACATGTGATAATAGAGACAGTCACGCCACATATTGCCATTCTTTTTGAAGATGCTATAAAATTCTAAAATCTTCTCTGTGGATCTGTCATTCAAGAAAGCCTTAACTGGGGATTCAAATTATACCTCTGTGTTAAACATCTGTTTCTTTGGTTATTTTCCACAATAGTGCCTTTTTAAGTAGTTCTTTGATGCTCTAAATATACTGTTAAATATTACACAAGCATTTTAAATTTTGTTTGGGGGACATAAAGAGGATTGAAATGATTTTAATAGTTGTAATTATGGATCCCAATGACCAACTCCGTGATGAAGGCAACTTGCAGAACAGAGGCCCAGTCCTGGGGACAATGGGCCTTCCATGCTTCATGCTCTCCCCATTCTCTCTCATCACCAGCTGGGAACGAAATTCCACTGTTGTCCTGAACTGGCTTGTCTATTCTTGCCTTGACTTGATACTGTCACAGCTTGATTTAAACAGGGGTGTGTGTGTGTGTGTGTGTGTGTGTGTGTGTGTCTGGAATTTCTATTGTAAATGCAGAACAGACACACAGAAAACTAACTGGGAAACAGCATTATGTAAGAGGAAAGTCTCTTCTGCAGGTATAAAGGATTTTAAAAACATTTTAGAAAACTACATGGATTTAAATTTATTTTGCCCTCTGCTTTCATGCAAGATACCTGGAAGACAGTGAGAATAGACAATGCAGTGTCACCTTGCATCCTTACATGTGATGTCCTGGCTACAATCCTGCCTGTTGCCCTTGGTATATGAATAACACTTCATCTCAGCAAGAAGTCATGCATAATACTTCTGGCTCATTTGCTAGGGAGGGCTGGACTACTAACCACTCCAGCTTGGGGGTCCCACTTCCTGACATCCCTCTCTCCTTACATTACCACAGTCTGGAGTACTTGGCCCACTTCTGAGATTAAGCAGAGATGGAAATAAAACTCACTTTCCTGATTGATCTCATTATAGCCACAGCTCATTAGACTTTCTCTAAGGAAAGCTAAAGGGAAGCAAATGAGAACGTCCCCTTAATAAACACTGATCAAACTGCATTGCAAAAGCATAAAAACTGATGAACTTAACAAAGCTTTGGTATTTTACTGCTTTTATAGAAATTTGTGGTTTACCAAACATATCCATATTCTTGTAAAGCCCAGTTTCAGGGTTTTATTTTTGTTCATTCTATTCTATTTTGTTTTGTTTTATTTTAATAATGCAGTTTCCTAGGCATAGAAGTTCCTGCTACCACCATTACTGTGTTTGAGGAAGCCCTGATTTGGATCTTTAGGTTGGCACTTGGCTTCCTCAGCTCTTTAGTTCCTGGATTGTAGGAGAGAGGCTTGGTGCCCTGCACAATGCCTGCCACCCAAGAGGAGCTCCCTGTTTGTTTCAGGAATGGTGTACATAAATAAACTAATGGCTTTTTAAGTGACCTTTCCTCAGTTGTTCCTCCTAGAAGATCCTGCCTTTGCTGTGACCTTTAATTTTTCTTTCCTGTTCTGGGAGTCTGGGTCATATGCACCTACTGAGTGCAGGATGGGGTTAAAACCTGCAATGGGAAGTGTCTGGATCATTGGGGATTGGAGTGCTAGTCATTTCGGGCCTTCAGGTGACCCACTGAAGATCCAGTCACTTCTCAGCTCGTGTTCTTAAGACCGTCTTCTGTTGGCTTTCTCAATGGGAGTTCTTTTCTGGAATCATTTCAATAATATTACAACAGTCTATAACAAGTGTTCCATAAATTGTTGCCTTAAATAAAGAATAGGGTCATTGTGTTCTATTAATTGCAAAAATGCTTGCTGAAAGCACATGCAATGTCTTTCCTCTTTAAGGGGCTGGCCATCCATTTGATTTATATAACATGTAGACATAGCTCAAATTATTTCCAAGCCCCCATAATTTTTTGTTTTTAACTAGTGTTGAAATTTAGATTAAAATAGAAAAATTAGTAGGAGAGACAAGCTTATTGCTTGCAGCAGATCAAGCCACCATATTGAACCACTATTTGAATCTTCTCTGGCAAATTCTTATGTACTTTTCTATTGTCCTTCTTGTCTTTTACCTCCTGGTCCTTTGACTCCCAATTGCAGGTTTGTGTGCAGCTTGGTGTATTATGGCCTAACTCTGAGTGCGGGTGATCTAGGCGGAAGTATTTATGCCAACCTGGCCCTGTCTGGCCTCATAGAGATTCCATCTTACCCTCTCTGTATCTACTTGATTAACCAAAAATGGTAAGTGTGGATGAATATGAAGTGCACCACAGAGAATGCACACACACACACATATGCCCTCTGATTTACATGCATATCTACACGGTGTTGTCTTTGTATGCAGTATCAGCTGATTGCTCTGTGGTGATTAGTTTCTTTCCATCTAAAAACAGTTAGAATTCATTTCTTAGTGCAGGATTTCTTGAGTTTCATGCTTACGAGTTTTTATATAGGTTTCAATTCAATATTGAATATCAAAATCCAAGATAGTATTGAATATTACCATCAGAGGGTTTGTAAGTAGTCTGTATGTAATTTGTTAGTCGCCAGAGATGAGATTATTAGCTCTATGTAGATGAAACTATAAACTCAATTAACAATAAATATTTAGAAGTTCTTACAAGAAGACAAATAATTGAAGGAACTAGAAAGACTTTTCTTATCTTCTATGGCCCACCTTACTTTGTTGAGGAGGCAGAAGATATACTGTTTTACTCATTGTCAGTGGGCACAGTTTTGAGATAGATTTTAAACATTATTTTATAGAGCCCCCTTTCCTCAATTTTTGAGATTGCTTCTGTTACTTAGCCCCTGACCAGGCCACCTAAAAATCCCATTCTGCATGAGCTGGGAATCAGTTGAATTATGCCATTTCTTTTTCTCCAGAAATCATCATTCCAACCAAACTCAGAATTCCTTTGGCATTGTGCTTAATGCTATTGTCATGATGTTTTAGCCGAGAGTGTTTTGAAGGGCAGGTTTGGATTCTGTTAAATTGAAGGCTTGTCTCCCAGGCAGTGTTCCCAGTTGCCTCTGCTGATCCCTGTGGTAGAGGCTACAGCTTCCTCTCGTCATGATACAAGAGCTGGATCATGTATTATATTCAGAAGTCTTTCCCAGTACCCCCAGTTGTGCCAGATGCCTCTCCTTTGTGCTGTTCTAGCACCCTGTGCATACCTCTGGGGCCATTTAAAAGTGTTACAAGGAAGCCGTCCATGGGGGTATTTTATGTGTCTTTGCATCCCTGGTACTTGCCTAGCATGGTGTGTGTTACTTGAAAGGCCTTCCATATTGACTGTTAAATTAAGCAAAATGACCTGGAAAAGAAGACCTAAGACCTTCTTAGCACCACCCAGAGTTAGGATTGAAATCTGAAGCAGAGGGAAGGAAGGCTACCTTTGTGATCTGGCAGACCTGAATTCAGATCTAGTCTTTGCCATGTGTTCATTGTATGACTTTGACAAGTTTCTTCACTAAGCCTCCCTTCGTACTTATTCTCAAACCAGGGATTGTAAAATTCACTGGCAAAATTATCAAAATTATTGAGGTTCCTAGTAAAAGTGCCTGGCATGTTGTAAGCCCCTAGAAAAGGGAGACTTATTAATGTTAATATATTTCTTCCAAGACTAGGGCTTTTATTTCAAAATCGCTTCTCTCAATAAGTATGAAATAACATTTCACTTATTTGTAACCCACTAACAAATTTTTTTTCCTGTGTGTATTTTTAAGAGAGATTGACTTAAAAAAAATGCCAAAACTTTAAACTGCATAAAACCAGAAAAGGTAACCAGAAAATAAAGGAAGTTGTAAGACTATTCTCCTTGTTTCAGTTTCATTCTCTAAAAGATGGAGAATATAGTAGTACATGCCTACAGGATTTTTATTAGCATTAAATAAGGTAATAGATGGTAAACATTTAAAACAGTGTCTGAAACTTAGCACTCATGGAAATAGATTGAATGATACTATGCTCTTTTCCCACACAAATCACTTAATCCTGCCATCCGGCAACTTTCCCTTTGTTTTATAGTGGTTATTTATTTTGAGTCCTGGTCAGTTTCCTATCAGTCACATTTGCCACTTATGCCTTAAAAGGAGATGAACATATATAATGAAACTGAAGATTTTTAAATAAGAAGGTTGGGAAGAAACAGATGAATTTATAAGGTTCTTAAGAGAACTGTGTAATTTCTTTCTATTGTTTAGGTTTGGTCGGAAGCGAACATTATCAGCATTTCTGTGCCTAGGAGGACTGGCTTGTCTTATTGTAATGTTTCTTCCAGAAAAGAAAGGTATGCCTTTCAAATTTCTACAAGGGTTTTGAACAGTACTTTTATTACAATTAATCATAATATAGTGGAGAGATGACCATATGGCATGCTTCATTTCTGTGATTGCATATTGTTTAGCAATTGTGTGGGATATAATGGGCCAGATTCCTTCCATTGCTTCAGCTATTCTCTGGGTGAATAATGTGCTTAGAGGTGCACTATTAATTTTTTCAGGCTATTAAGCTACCATCTGGGGTAACTGAGATGTAGTATTGGTGATGTTAGAGTTGTTTATTTGATGATGAGGAGGACGGATTAGTTCTTCACAGAAAGAAACTTCATCCAAGGTTGTAAATTGCACTCGTCATTACAGCCAACCACAAGATTGGAGAGCAGAGCCCCTGGTTCTCAAAGGTGGCTTTGGTGCCCCTCAACATCTCCAGCATGACTCTCAAGGAACTCCAACAACAACAAGAACAATGGTATTCACTCTTGGTGACAATGGATAGTCTCTTAGTCTTATATAAATGTGAAAACACCTAGTTAGGAAACTGGTATTTTTATATATGTGTAGTTTTGCTATGCAAACACAGCTTCAAGAAGGATCCCTTTAGCATTCTAATGTAACCTGATTGCTGCCCCTGTGTAGACATTCTGTAGCTGTTGCTGGTTTTCAATCTCTTTTCACTAGCACACCTGAGGTATGTCAGCGATTGCCTTGGGAACTGTGTTTTTGGTCATGATTTTCTAGGAGGAGTGAGTCACAACAACTCTCTAAAGTTGGAGCACGTGATATAACAAGAGCCCTGTCTTAGGGGCTTTTGGATTTTTTGTTGTTGTTGTTGTTGTTGTTGAGACAGAGTCTCACTTTGTCGCCCAGACTGGAGTGCAGTGGCTGGATCTCAGCTCACTGCAAGCTCCGCCTCCCGGGTTCACGCCATTCTCCTGCCTCAGCCTCCCGAGTAGCTAGGACTACAGGTGCCCGCCACCGCGCCCAGCTAGTTTTTTGTATTTTTTAGTAGAGACGGGGTTTCACCGTGTTAGCCAGGATGGTCTCGATCTCCTGACCTCGTGATCCGCCCGTCTCGGCCTCCCAAAGTGCTGGGATTACAGGCTTGAGCCACCGCGCCCGACGGCTTTTGGATTTTGATAGGGTTCTGTTATGAAGCTTGCATTCCAGGTGGCAATCCTTATGAGACGATTTGACGTAAAGTTTTGATAACTACTGGAAATGCATGAAGAATTCATTTTATGTCAGAGTATATCAGGTATTAAATACTCCTTTGGTAAATTGCTTCTCCTTGTGATTCATTTGTGCATGTTGCATTAAAGACCCCAAGGCCGTGTGTTCTCCCTGTTTTATAACCCTCCAGTATGTCTACTTTGCTATTGATTGCCACGTGAGGTTCTATACCTTGAGTCTCTGGTGTAAATTGCTCACTGCTTAGAGTTTACCCAATACTTAGAACAGCTTTAAAGTGATTTTCATAGAATCGTGGAAACTAGAGAACTGAGTAAATTTGCCCATTTTTTATTCTCTAAGCAAATGGGTGCCCCTGCTGATGCAAAGTAGAGGAGGAACTCCCCAGCTATTGCCCTACCATAGACTTGTAGAACTAGGTGCTCAGTTTTGTTTGTCTTCTGGTAAGACAGTGATGGACTTCAAATTGTTGTAGTTTTATATTCAGCAGATTTTGTTTTGCAGAGGCACCTTGAGAATTCGGTTTTTTTTTCTTTTTTTTTTTTTTACCTGCAATAGTCCAGCATTCTGTTTATTGCCTCATAGAGAAAAACTTTTCACTAGTCATGTAAACACACCTGTAACCTGTCACACCTTCATAAGCCAGGCCAATTAATGTGTTTCCTCCCCTCCCACTTATTTGCACACTCCAGGTAACCCATCCCCTAGGACTCTACATGTGGCCCTTTCTTGAAATGATCTCTTCTTATAAATAACAAGACAAAAATCTATGGTAAAGGCAGATGTATGGTCTCCCCTCCAGACCAGCAAGTACCACTCTATTTGATTATAATCCGTTTTAAGAGAGCAGCTTGGACCCTTTGTTGATTGTTCCCTTGGTGGACACTGAATAAGAAACAGCGTAGCAGAGTATCTTTGACACTCCACGAATGTGCCTCAGGAGTATGTTACCTGTGTTATACTTAGAAAACGTAGATGTATTGTCTGTTTGTAACGATTTCTTAGCTGGGCATGGTGGCTCATGCCTGTAATCCCAGCACTTTGGAGGCTGAGGAGGGCAGATCACCTAAGGTCAGGAGTTCGAGACTAGCCTGGCCAACATGGTGAAACCCCATCTCTACTAAAAATACAAAAATTAGTCGGGTATAGTGGCGGGTGCCTGTAATCCTAGCTACTAGGGAGGCTGAGGCAGGAGAATGGCTACAACCCAGGAGGTGGAGGTTGCAGTGAGCCCAGATGGTGCCATTGCTTTCCAGCCTGAGCAACAAGAGCAAAATTCTGTCTCAATTAAAAAAAAAAAAAAAGACTTCCAGGGAAATTATTTCTATTTTTAATATTTCTACTACTTAATTTTAATAAATAATTTCTATATTTAATAACCATTACTATTAAATTTATCATCTTCCACTACCATTGAGCCCATTGTCTTTCATTTAATTCATCACTAGAGAGAGAATATATGGTCACCTTTTTTGTGTAATCCTTTCTATGCTTGCAAAGACTTCCAGCTATGCCTGAATTTTCTCTTCTTTCAGATAAATAGTATTTATTCTTTAAACTCTCTTTAAACTTTTTGTATTTACTCTTTAAAATATTTTGATGACTTTTTTTAATCTCAAGTTTTTCAAAGGTTTAGGCTACATTTGTAAAAGTTCTAATAAGTACATATAAAGAAAATGACCTAGCAGTTTGAAAAATTCTGTAACATCTTGTGTTAGCTTGGAGAGTACTCATTTTCTGTTTGCATTTTGTGTTCCTTTGTCCTCACTTTTCCTTACCAAACATGCCTTCAGTCTTGCCTTTCTGCTAACTCAGGTGACCCTCTACCCATCATTATTTTTTAGCACCTCTACTTGATGTGGGTCTCTGTGTCAGAAGTATTTGTGGAGACTGTGATAATGTATCTCTAGAAGAGATAGCCAGTAAGCCAGAAAATAAATTGTTTGGCATTCCTCAGCCTTTGGTTTATAATTATTAGACATAAGTGTGCTGCCCAGTACATATTTGCATGCTGGTTGGCCTTGAAGTAAATGTTCTCCTCTGGGAGTAATATTAGCAGGCCACTAATGTTTTTCCCAGATTAGTAATCAGACATTTTACCTGAATTCTGTGCTTCCGTGGAGGATTCTAATTAACCTTAGAACACTTGCTACCATTTATTAAGTGTTAATCAAGTGCTGGATTCTCTTTATATACAGAAGGTATTATATATTATCCCCATTTTTATAAAGAAACAAAAGCCCAGATTGGTCAAGCAACATGTCCAAGGTTGCATAGCAAGTAAGTAGCACATCTGGGATTCAGATTCCTTCTAACTCTAAAGTCAGTCCTCTTTTGGGAATGCTGTTTTCTCCTCTTAGATAAGAGAGGTTTTTTTGTATGGTTTGTTTTGAGACAGGGTGTTGCTCTGTTTCCCAGGCTGCACTGCAATAGTGTGGTCATAGCTCACTGCAGCCTTGACCTCTTGGGCTCAAGCAGTCCTACCGCCTCAGTCTCCTGAGTAGCTGGGACTACAGGCATGTGCCAGCCATGTCAGGCTAATTTTTAAAATTAAAAAAAACATTTTTTTGTAGGCTAGTCTGGAACTCCTAGTCTCAAGTGATTCCCCTGCCTTAGCCTCCCAAAGTGCTGGGATTATAGGCATGACCATCGCACCTGGCCAGATAAGAGTTTTAGAACCAAGGTATTCATTGTAAATAATGGAGCTAAAGTCAGAGGATTAATGCTGCCTGATTAAAGCCAGTTCTTAACTCTTTGGTGTGCAGGCCTGATGGGAATTGGCCAGTGTTGAAGAACCTGGGTTGTCAGAGTGGCACTGGGCTCTCATTGATGAGGTTTATGGCAGTTGTGGTCCTGCCAGAGAATCTGAACAGTAGGAGGTCATGGCGTGATAAACACGGTTCTTAGTGAGGCAGTGTTCTTAGATTCAGCCCTAGTGGCACCTTCGTATCTCATTTCTTTTTCTTTCTTTTTTTTTTTTTTTTTTTTTTTTGAGACGGAGTCTCGCTCTGTCGCCCAGGCTAGAGTGCAGTGGCTGGATCTCAGCTCACTGCAAGCTCCGCCTCCCGGGTTTACACCATTCTCCTGCCTCAGCCTCCCGAGTAGCTGGGACTACAGGCGCCCGCCACCTCGCCCGGCTAGTTTTTTGTATTTTTTAGTAGAGACGGGGTTTCACCGCATTAGCCAGGATGGTCTCGATCTCCTGACCTTGTGATCCGCCCGTCTCGGCCTCCCAAAGTGCTGGGATTACAGGCTTGAGCCACCGCGCCCGGCCTCTCATTTCTTTTTCTAACGTTGGTCTGCACATTTCTTTATTTGACTTCTCTAGTGTCTATGATACAAAGGATACTATTCATAAACAAAATTTAGTTCCTAGTCTCAAAGAGTTTACAATCTAATGAGAGTAATTAGGGATTCAAAAATAATAATAAAAGTACTATATGAGAATTGACAGCAAAATGCTGTGGGAACTTTAAACTCAGGCCATGATAGTGATGGAGACCAGCTGACTTGCTTTAAACAACAATAGAACCAGAAAAAAATATATGCATAAGAAATGTTGATTTGCAGACATTGGACAACAGACTGCATAGGACAGGCAGTGATCCCTGAGAGGAGAAAATAAACAAAGTAGGCTCTGAAAATGCCCTAGCTCATGGTTGCCAAACCACAGTGCAGGGAAGGGAAGCCCAATAAATCATAGCATTCTTACTAAATTGAAGAAACAGAAATTGAAGCTTGGGGAAGCCAAGATGTCTGGAATTTGCTGAGCAAAATACTGGAGAGTAGTAAGATACACAGAGGAAGAACTCCAGAGGTCTGCAGAAGAAACCTCCTAGTCTTTGGCTGCTTACTGATTTGAGCATGCATTTGAAGAAACTACTGAGGCCAAGGGGAGATCACCAGAAAGTGGCAGGCAGAACAATTCTTGGATTGTTGAGTACAGGAATGGTTTGTGTTCTCTTCAGTCAGTCGCAGAGCATTGGATAGAGACCTCCTAGGTCAGAGTCGTTTTAGGAAAAGGGTTTTTTTTTTTTTTTTTTTTTTTTTTTTTTTGCCATAAATGTGCTTAAAAACAAAACTCAGAAAGATCAACTGATTCCAAGTAACTTAACTGCATCACAGAACAAAGACCAAAAAGACTTAAAGGAACAATAAAGTTCAGCACCCCAAAAAATAACATTAACCAAAAAAAAAAAAAAAATTGACTGTATAGCCTCCAGTCAAAATCACCAGGCATGCAAATAAGCAGGAAAATACCTCCCACAAGTAGAAGAAAAATCAATAGAAACAAAACCAAAAATGCACAGATGATAGAATTAAGAGACAAGAATATTAAAACAGCTATTATAAATGTACTCCATGTGCTTAAGAATACAAGCAGAATACAAGCAGAGAAGTCAAAGGAAAGAAAAGACACACTTTCATCTAGAGATGAAACATATAATGTATGAAAAAAATACGGAAGATGAGATTAACAACAGGTTAAACACTAAACAGAAAAGATCAGTTAAAGACGTTAAAAAACTATACAACATGAAACAAAAAAATTGAATAAAAAACTAACAAAACATCAGTGAGTTGTGGGACAATATTAAGTGGCCTACATACATGTAATATTAGTCTTAGAAGGATGGGATAAAGAAAAAGTATTTACAGAAATGCTCAAATACTTTGCAAATTTGATGAAAACTATAAACACATAATAAGAAAGTGGTAAGTTCATCAAGAGGATAGAACAGTCTTAACTGTATACTTGTAATAAATTTATAGTACACAAAGCAAAAACATATAGAATTGAAAGGCGAAATAGACAAATCTAAGAAACACAGATACTTCAGTATCACTTTCTCAATGATTGATAGAAAGGTAAACAGAAAATATAGACTTGAACAACCAATATGACCTAATCTATAGGTCACTCTACCCTAAACCAATAGAATATGTATTCCATTTGAAGTGCACACAGAGCATTTGCCAAGAAAGACCTTATTCTAGGCCGTAAAACAAGTTTCAATTAGTTTAGAAGAATTGAAAATTTACAAAAACAAGTTAGTTGACCAGAGTAGAATTAAACTAAAAATCACCAGCAGAAAGGTATCTGGAAGATCCTCAGATACATGGATATGGAACAACACCCTTCTAAAAACATGTGGATTGAGGAAAAATATCACAAGGAAAACTGGAAAATATTTTTAATTGAACAATAAAATATACTGTATTGGCCCGGCACGGTGGCTCATGCCTATAATCTCAGCAGTTTGGGAGGCTGAGGTGGGTGGATCACTTGAGGTCAGGAGTTCAAGATCAACCTGGCCAACATGATGAAACCCTGTCTCTACTAAAAGTACAAAAATATTAGCCAGTCATGGTGGTGCACACCTGTAATCCCAGCTACTCAGGAGGCTGAGGCAGGAGAATGGCTTGAACCCGGGAAGCAGAGGTTGCAGTGAGCCGAGATTGCGCCACTGCACTCTAGCCTGGGTGACGGAGTGAGACTGTGTCTCAAAAAAATATAAAGTATACTGTATCAGAGTTTATGGGAGGCAGATAAAGTAATGCTTAATGGGAAATTTATATAATTCTTTTAAGTATCAGAAAAAAAGAAAGTTTTCAAATTAATGATCTGAGCTTCCAACTTAGGAAAGTAGATAACAAATTTCAAAAAAGAAGAGCTAATTAAGCACAATGCAAGCACAGGAAGAAAATAATAAATATAAAAGCAAAAAAATCAATGGAATGAAAAGCAAAACAATGGAGAAAAGTCAATGAAACCAAAAGCTGGTTGTTTAAGACCAATACAATGATTAAACCTCTAACCACGACAATAAAGAAGAAAGAAAGAAGACACACATTACCAATATGTGGAATGAAAGAGGGGACATCATTATAGAACCTATAGGCATTAATAAGGGAATATTATGAACATTTTTATGTCAATAAATTCAGCTTAGGTAAAATGGGCAAATTTCTTGAAAGATTGCAAACTACCAAAGCTTACTTAAAAACATATAGATAACCTGAATAGCACCACTAAAAAAAAATTGAATTTGTAGTTAAAAACATTTCCACAAAGAGAATTCTAGGCCCAGATGGCTTTACTGGTAAATTCTATGAAACACAGAAGAAAGAGCATCAATTGTACACACTTTTCCAGAAAATAAAGAGGAGAGAATAACTCTCCCAACTTAGCCTCTAAGGGCCAGCAATTACTTTGGTACCTAAACCAAACAAAATAAAGGCATTATAAGAAGAGAAAACTACAGATCAATATCTCTCATTAATATAGATGTAAAAATCTTAAACAAAGTATTAGCAAATTGAGTCCAGCACTGCATAAAAAAGGCAGTACACAATGACTATAGCAAGTTTTATCCCACAAATACAAGGTTGGTTTAACATTCAAAAGCCAGTTAGTGGCCAGGCATGGTGGCTCATGCTTGTAATCCTAGCACTTTGGGAGGCCGAGGGGGATGGGTCACGAGGTCAGGAACTTTCTTAACTTGATAAAAAGTATTAAGGGAATACCTACAGTAAACATCACATTTACTGGTGAAAGACTGAATACTTATCTAAGATCAGGAAAAAGTCCAGGATGTCCATTCTTAGCACTTCTATGGAACATTGTACAAAAAGTACTAGTGAATATAATAAAGCAATAAAAAGAAATTAAAGGGATTTCAACTGGAACAGAAGTAAAACTGTCTTTATTCACCAGACTACATCATGATCACCTTCATAGAAAATCCATACAAAAAAGAAATCTGTAAGAATTAATTGATGAGCTTAGCAGAGTCATGTGATAAACAATTTTCTTTCTACATATTAGCAACAAATAGTTAAAAACTGAAATAAACCGATGCCATTTATAATAAAATTAAACTATGAAAAATGTAGGGATAAATTTTATGAAATATGTATATGACTACAAAAAACTTTAAAATGCTGATGAGAAAAATTAAAGAAGATGAACTAAATGAATTGGTAATCGTAATAATAAATAGATTACCATGCTCATGGACCAGAAGCCATTAAGATATCAGCTCTCCCCAAATTGATTTATCTTCATTCAGTGTGATATCAATAAAATTTCCAGCAGTCTTCTTTTGGTGATATAAATTGACAAGTTAATACTAATTTTTTTTTTTTAGGCGGAGTCTTGCTCTGTCACGGCCAGGCTGGAGTGCAGTGGCGTGATCTCGGCTCACTGCAACCTCTGCCTTCTGGGTTCAAGGGGTTCTCATGTCTCAGCCTCCCGAGTAGCTGGGATTACAGGTGCCCGCCATCACGCCCGGCTAATTTTTTGTATTTTTTAGTAGAGACAGAGTTTCACCATGTTGGTCAGGCTAGTCTTGAACTCCTGACCTCAGGTGATCTGCCTGCCTCAGCTTCCCAAAGTGCTGGGATTACAGGTGTGAGCCACTGCATCCGGCCAATACTAAAATTTATATGGAAATTTAAAGGATCTGGATTATCCAGAATAATTTTATCATGGAAAAACAAAGTTGAAGAACTTAACTACCTGATTATAAGAGTTACAACAGGCCGGGCATGGTGGCTTATGCCTATAATCCCAGCACTTTGGGAGGCTGAGGCGGGTGGATCACCTGAGGTCAGGAGTTCGAGACCAGCTTGGCCAACATGATGTAACCCCATCTCTACTAAAAATACAAAAATTATCTGGGTGTGGTGGTGCACATCTGTAATCCCAGCTACTCTGGAGGCTGAGGCAGGAGAATTGCTTGAACCCGGGAGGTGGAGGTTGCAGTGAGCCGAGATCATGCCACTGCACTCTAGCCTGGGCTACAGAGTAAGATTCCATCTCAAAAAAAAAAAAAAAAAAGACTTATAATAAAGTTACATTAATCAAGACAGTACAATATTGGCATAGGAATGTCTGTACAGATAATGGAACAGAACTGAGTGTGAAATAGAACCACATATATGGTCAGTTGATTTTTTTTTTTGACAGAGCTGAGATTTCATTTACTTTTTAAAAATAAAAATGTTTTGCTCAGTCATAATGTACATACAGAAAAGTGCTCACGGTCAATTAATTTTTGATGAAAATGACATGTTAATTCAATGAGGAAAAGATAACCTTTTTAAAAAATGGTGCTGAAATAATTGGATCTCCATATACAAAAAATATAACTTCAACCTATAAATCACATTATATGCAGCAATAAACTTGAAATGGTTGTTAAACTGAAATGTAAATGCTAAAACTGTATTATACAACTAGTAGAAGAGAACATTGGAGAAAAATCTTAGTGACTTTGAGTTAGGCAAAGATTTCTTAACTAGGACACAAAAAGCATGAAAAGAAAAAAAATTCATGAACTAGACTTCATAAAATTAAAAACTTTTGATTTTTAAAGGACACTATTACAGAAATGAAAAGTAAGACACAAACTGGGAGAAAATATATGTAAAACATATATCTGATAAAAGACTTATATCCAGAATATAGAAAGGACTTTAATAATAAGGAAAAAATGAGCAAAAGATTTGAATGGATGCTTCTCCAAAAAGATATAAAAATGACAAATAAATATGGGGAAAGTTGTTCAACATCTTCAGACATTAGGGAAATAGAAATTGAAACCACAATATCAGGATCATCATGGCAGACGGAAGGCAGGACTAGATTGCAGCTCTGACTCAGATGGACAGAGCACTGTGTAGAGGCTCGCGTCATGAACTTTAGCTCCAGATTGACAGCAAGAAGAAACCAGCAATCCCAAGAGGACCCACAGTCCATCTGAAGGAAGCAGCCTGCTCCTGCAGGACCTGGAGACATTCCAAATACTGAGTGCCCCAATTGCGGAAGTGGGAAAAGGAGATCCTCTTCTCCCGAACACACACCCCCACTGGAGAAACTGAAGGCCTGTTTGCAGGAGAAGTTATTAAGACAGCCAGCAAAATATAGGGGTAGAAGAAGCAGCGGGAAAGGCCCTGGGAGCTCGCTGGGTCCCTAAGGAGGCCACAGGGATCCCTTGTTAGGGTGGCCTAGCCCTGCCCCCACCTGACAGCCTTCCCTCCCCACCTTGGTAGCTGAAGACAAAAGGCAAATAATCTTGGGAGTTCTAGGGCCCCACCCACCACTGGTTCCTCTCCATACTACCATAGCTGATGCTCTCTGGAAAAGTGCCACCTCCCAGCAGGAAGCCAACTAGCACAAAAATAGAGCATTAAGCCACAAAAACTGACTGGGTACAGTGGCTCACGCCTGTAATCCTGGCACTATGGGAGGCCGAGGTGGGCGGATCACGAGGTCAGGAGTTCGAGACTAGCCTGGCCATGATGGTGAAACACCGTCTATACTAAAAATATAAAAATTAGCTGAGTATGGTGGCATGTGGCTGTACCTCCCAGCTACTCAGGAGGCTGAGGCAGAAGAATCGCTTGAACCCAGGAGGCGGAGATTGCCGTGAGCCAAGATTGTGCCACTGCACTCCAGCCTCCAGCCTGGGCGACAGAGCAAGACTCCATCTCAAAAAACAAACAAACAAAAACCCCACAAAAGCTAAGAACCCTCACAGAGTCCATTGTACCCTCCTGGCACCTGCACTGGAACAGACACTGTTATCCACGGCTGAGAGACCTGTAGACAGTTCACATCACAGGACTCTGCAGACAACCCCCAGTACCAGCCCGGAGCCAGGTAGACTTGCTGGGTGGCTACACCCAAAAGAGAGACAACAATCACTGCAGTTTGGTTCACATGAAGCCACATCCATAGGAAAAGGGGGAGAGTACTACATCAAGGGAATACCCCATGAGACAAAAGAATCTAAACAGCAGCCTTCAGCCTAGACCTTCCCTCTGACAGAGAAAAGGTTATTTATTAAACTGAGGCACCAGAGAAAGGCAAAGTCCAATGCGAGGAACTCCAAAAAATGATACAGGAAATGAAGGGAGAAATATTCAAGGAAATAGACAGCTTAAATAAAAAACAGTGCAAACTTCAGGAAACATTGGACATACTTATAGAAATGCAAAAGGCTCTGGAAAGTCTTAGCTATAGAATTGAACAAGTAGAAGAAAGAAATTCAAAGCTCTAAGACAAGGTTTTTGAATTAACCCAATGCAACAAAGACAAAGAAAAAAGAATGAGAAAATATGAACAAAGCCTCCAAGAAGTCTGGGATTATGTTAAATGACCAAACCAAAGAATAATTGGTATTCCTGAGTAAGAAGAGAAATGTAAAAGTTTGGAAAACATATATGGGGGATTAATCGAGGAAAACTTCCCTGGCCTTGCTAGAGACCTAGATGTTCCAAATACAAGAAGCACAAAGAACACCTGGGAAATTCATCGCAAAAAGGTCATCGCTTAGGCCCATTGTCATCAGGTTATGTAAAGTTAAGACAAAGGAAACAATCTTAAGAAACTGTGAGACAGAAGCAGCAGGTAACCCATAAAGGAAAACTTCTCAGATTAACAGCAGATTTCTCAGCAGAACCCTACAAGCCAGAAGGGATTGGGGCCCTATCTTCAGCCTCCTCAAACAGAACAATTATCAACCAGGAATTTTGTATCCAGTGAAATTAAGCATCATTTTTGAAGGAAGTATAGTATTTTTCAGACAAACAAATGCTGAGAGAATTCACCACTAACAAGCCACCACTACAAGAACTGCTAAAAGGAACTCTAAATCTTGAAACAAATCCTGGAAACACATCAAAACAGAAACTCTTTAAAGCATAAATCACAGGACCTATAAAACAAAATACAAGTTAAAAAGCAAAAACAACAAAAAAGGTACACAGGCAAAACATAGCACAATGAATGCAAGGGTACCTCAGGTCTCAATACTAACACTGAATATAAATGGCCTAACTGCCCCACTTAAAACTTACAGAACTGCAAAATGGTTAAGAACTCACCAAGCAACTATCTGCTGCCTTAGGAGACTCACCTAACACATTAGGGACTCACATAAACTTAAGGTAAAG
This sequence comes from Theropithecus gelada, assembly GCF_003255815.1. Taxonomy (NCBI): domain Eukaryota; kingdom Metazoa; phylum Chordata; class Mammalia; order Primates; family Cercopithecidae; genus Theropithecus; species Theropithecus gelada. The sequence goes on from NC_037668.1 coordinate 8,266,260, forward strand.
GGGTGGAAAAGGCATTTCATACAAATGGACACAAAAAGTGAGCAGGGGTAGCTATTCTTATATCAGATAAAACAAAGCAACAGCAGTTAAAAGAGACAAGGAGGGACATTATGTAACTGTGAAAGACCTTGTCCAACAGGAAAATATCACAATCCTAAACATATATGCACCTAACACTAGAGCTCTCAAATTTATAAAACAAGTAATAATATACCTAGAATAATAATATACCTAGGAAATGAGATAGCAACATATTAATAATGGGGGACTTCATTACTCCACTGACAGCACTAGACAGGTCATCAAGACAAAGTCAACAAAGAAACAATGGATTTAAACTATACCTTGGAACAAATGGACTTAACAGATATATACAGAGTATTTCCTGTGACAGCCACAGAATACACATTCTATTCAATAGCACATGGAACTTTCTCCAAGATAGACCATATGATAAGCCCTAAAACGAGCCTCAATAAATTTAAGAAATTTGAAATTGTATCAAGCACTCTCTTAGACCACAGTGGAATAAAACTGGAAATCAACTCCAAAAGGAACCTTCAAAACCACGCAAATACATGGAAATTAAATAACCTGCTCCTGAATGAGCAATGGGTCAAAACCAAAATCAAGATGGAAATTAAAAAATTCTTCGAACTGAATGACAGTAATGACACAACCTATCAAAACCTCTGGGATATAGCAAAGGCAGTGCTAAGAGGAAAGTTCATACCCCTAAACGCCTACATCAAAAAGACCCAAAGAGTACAAAGTGACATTCTAAGGTCATACCTCAAGGAACTAGAGAAACAAGAACAAACCAAATCCAAACCCAGCAGGAGAAAGGAAATAACCAAGATCAGAGCAGAACTAAATGAAATAGAACAAACAAATACAAAAGATAAATGAAACGAAAAGCTGGTTCTTTGAAAAGATAAATATAATTGATAGATCATTAGCAAGATTAACTAAGAAAAGAAGAGAGAAAATCCAAATAACCTCATTAAGAAATGATACAGGAGATATTACAACTGACACCACTGAAGTACAAAAGATCATTCAAGGCTACTGTGAACACCTTCACACACATAAACTAGAAAACCTAGGAAGAGATGGATAAGTTCATGGAAAAATACAACCCTCCTAGCTTAAATCAGGAATAATTAGATACCCTGAACAGACCAATAACAAGCAGCGAGATTGAAAAGGTAATTTAAAAATTACCAACAAAAAAATGTCCAGGACCAGACGAATTTACAGCAGAATTCTACCAGACATTTAACGAATTGGTACCAATCCTTTTGACACTATTCCACAAGATAGAGAAAGAAGGAACCTTCCCTAATTCATTCTTTGAAGCCAGCATCACCCTAATACCAAAACCAGGAAAGGACATAACCAAAAAAGAAAACTACACACTGATATCCTTGATGAACATAGTTGCTAAAATCCTTAACAGAATACTAGCTAACCAAATCCAACAACATATCAAAAAGATAACCCACTACGATCAAGTGGATTTCATACCAGGGAAGCAAGGATGGTTTAACATACGCAAGTCGATGTGATACACCATATAGTTAAAAACAAAAATCACATGATCATCTCAATAGATACAGAAAAAGCATTAGACAAAACCCAGCATCTTTTTATGATTATAACTCGGCATACGAGGGACATACCTCAATGTAATAAAAGCCATCTATAACAAACCCACAAACAACATAATACTGAAAAGTTGAAAACATTCCCTCTGAGAACTGGAACAAGACAAGAATGCCCACTCTCACCACTTCTCTTCAACATAGTACTGGAAGTCCTAGCCAGAGCAATCAGACAAGAGAAAGAAATAAAGGGCAACCAGATCAGTAAAGAGGAAGTCAAACTGTCACTGTTTGCTGATGATATAATTGTTTACCTCAGAAACCCTAAAGACTCCTTCAGAAAGCTCCTGGAACTGATAAAAGAATTCAGTATAGTTTCTGGATACAAGATTAATGTACACAAATCAGTAGCTCTTCTATACACCAATGGCAACCAAGCAGCGAATCAAATCAAGAACTCAACCCCTTTATAGTAGCTGCCAAAAAATGAAATACTTAGAAATATACCTAACCAAAGAGTCAAAAGACCTCTACAAGGAAAACTACAAAACTCTGCTGAAAGAAATCATAGATCACACAAATAAATGGAAAAACATTCCATGCTCATGGATGGGTGGAATCAATGTTGTGAAAATTGCCAAAAGCAATCTACAAATTCAGTGCAATCCTTATTAAAATACCACCATCATTCTTCACAGAATTAGAAAAAAACAATTCTAAAATTCATATGGAACCAAAAAAGAACCCACATAGGCAAAGCAAGACTAAGCAAAAAGAACGAATCTGGAGTCATCACACTACCTGATTTCAAATTATACTATAGGGCCATAGTCACCATAACAGCATGGTACTGGTATAAAAATAGGCACATAGACCAATGGAATGGAATAAAGAACCCAGAAATAAAGCCAAATACTTACAGCCAACTGATCTTCAAGAAAGCAAAAAAAAAAAAAAAAAAAAAACCATAGTGGGGAAAGGACAACCTTTTCAACAAATGGTGTTGGGATAATTGGCTAGCCACATGTAGAAGAATGAAATTGGATCCTCATTCCTCACCTTATACAGAAATCAACTCAAGATGGATTAAGGACTTAAATCTAAGATCTGAAACTATAAAAATACTAGAAGATAACCCTGGAAAAACCCTTCTAGATATTGGCTTAAGCAAGGATTTCATGACCAAGAACTCAAAAACAAATGCAATTAAAACAAAGATAAATAGTTGGGACTTAATTAAAATAAAGAGCTTTTGCACAGCAAAAGGAACAGTCAGCAGAGTAAACAGACAACACACAGAGTGGGAGAAAATCTTCACAATCTATACATCTGACAAAGGACTAATATTCAGAATCTACAACAAACTCAAACAAATCAGTAAGAAAAAACAAACAATCCCATCAAAAAGTGGGCCAAGAACAAGAATAGACAATTCTCAAAAGAAGATATACAAATGGCCAAAAAACATATGAAAAAATGCTCAACATCACTAATGATCAGGGAAATGCAAATCAAGGCCACAATGCAATACCATCTTACTCCTGCAAGGCTGGCCATAATCAAAAAATCAAAAAACAGTAGATGTTGGCATGGATGTGAGTGATCAGGGAACACTTCTACACTGCTGGTGGAAATGTAAACTAGTACAGCCACTATGGAAAACAGTGTGAAGATTCCTTAAAGAACTAAAAGTAGAACTACCATTTGATCCAGCAGTCCTACTACTGGATATCTACCCAGAGGAAAAGAAGTCATTATTCAAAAAATGTACTTGCACATGCATGTTTATAGCAGCACAATTCCCAATTGCAAAATCATGGAACCAACCCAAATGCTTATTAGTCAATGAGTGGATAAAGAAACTGTGGTATATATTCAATGGAATACTACTCAGCCATAAAAAGGAATGAATTAATGGCATTTGCAGCAACCTGGATGAGACTGGAGACTATTATTCTAAGTGAATTAACTCAGGAATGGAAAACCAAACATCATATGTTCTCACTGATATGTGGGAGCTAAGCTGTGAGGACACATAGGCATAAGAATGATACAATGGACTTTGGGGACTTGGAAGGAAGCGTGGGAAGGGGCAAGGGATAAAAGACTACAAATAGGGTGCACTGTATATTGCTCAGGTGATGGGTGCAACAGAATCTCATAAATCACCATTAAAGAACTTACACATGTAACCAAATACCACCTGTACCTCAATAACTTATGGAAACTAAAACAAAAATAAAAATGAAACCACAGTGAGATACCACAGCACACTGATTAAAATGACAAAAATTACAGAGACCACAAGTGTTGGTGATAAAGAGGAACTGTAACTCATATACACTACTAGTAAAAATACAAAATGGTAAAGACACTCTGGAAAATATTTAGCAGCTTATTTTAAAGTGCTTACTATATGACCCAGTTTTATTCATGAGGAGTGGAAACCTAGATCCACACAAAGACTTTGATGCAAATGTTCATAGTGAATTTATTAATAATAGCCCCAAACCGGAAGGAACTCAAATGCCCTTCAGCTGATGAATGGATAAACAAATTGTGGTATATCAATACAATGGAATATTAGTCAACAACAAAAAAAGAATGAACTATGTCCTGCTATGCTAAGTGAAAGAAACCAAACACAAAAGTCTACAAACAGTATTATATTATTGTGAAATTCTAGAAAAGGTGAAACTATGGTGACAGAAGTTTGTGTGTATATGCTTTTTATAAAAAGTCAAAGGGAAGCAAAATGAATTGTAATTCTTACCCCATTTATGTATCATAGTAGAGGACCTGTACCTGTCTTAAAGATTTTTAACATGTGAACGATCAAAATGAACAATTTGCTTGCAATCACACAGTGAATGAAGTGGATGACAAAGTTGAATTTTTGCTATTTTGGGTCGGTGAAGTGTGACTGTGTCATACTAAGACATTTTTTTCTGGTGATCCCAAATGGTCTCTGAAAAACCTTCCAGAAAAATAGTTCTGAAAATTGTGTCTTTAGTAGTTTCTTCATTGGAATAAATTTATAGCCTCTTTGAGTTCAGAATTTGAAGAATACAAGTGTTTTGAGATTTCCTTTTTTAAAAATATAGTTTAGTTTTGCTTATGTCTTTTAAATCGCTCTTTTTTTAGACCATCACTTTGGACATTCGTTGGTAACAGCCAATAATATCTGATTTTCAGATAAAGAATCCAGGGAGCCAGTCTAATGGCTGCAAAGCCTTCCTGAGCATTTGCCAGGACCAGCAGCTCAGCAGCCACACAGGCAGAAGTCCCAAAAAGAATAAGAAATAATTTTCTCATAATCAAACGTGTCTGAAATGGACATGGGCTATCTTGAGGAAAAAGTGAATTTCCCTGGTTTAAGTGGCAACTGCAGACCCCGTTGGCAGGCACATATGAGAGAAGTTTTAAGCATCAGATGGGGCGTTGGACTAACGCACGCATTCTGTGGACATGTACCTGGAGCCAGGCTTCCCAAATGGGCTACAGCTAGAGCTATCCTGACCCTGTCATGGAAAACTTCATCTAGCTTTGGATCTTGTGGATATTAAGAAGATAGACTTTCTGTGACACACCCTTGGAATCCAGATTTCAAGGATGGCAGTTCTTTAGCCTGTTGTTAAAGATGTGTAGTGCCTCCATACAGTTCTGAAAGATGCCATTCTGTATGGGTTGAAAACAGTCCCAGAGATCATTTACAATCAAGCAAATGTGCATATTTCTGTTTGGTTCAATGCTATCCAATAGCTTTTCCCAACTCATTCTGTTTTCTGGAAAATAATTGATGAATTTAATTTGCCCTTATTATTGGTTTAAGTGAAAATGTTGTTAGATCTCAAAAGTTGAGAAACGTATATCAGGGTAAATACTGAAAGACATGATTCTTTATCAGAAGCACCTTGTGGCTTAAAAATACATATCCAGGACTTAGAAGAGCTAACATCTTCTTCCAAACAACCTAGTAGAAGAGTTCGAGAAAGCTGCCCCAAAAGGTGGAGTTTGGCAGAGTCTGGACTACTCTGTTCAGGGCATACTCTTTAAAGAAGATGATTTTATAGTTAAGCAGGGAAGGTGAAACTTATTTTTTGGACTGGGGCATATCTATGCCTCCCTCCTCTCAAGTTGAGAGACCATGAACACAGGTTCTATTCACTAAATTAATCCCTCTTGTAGTCCTTCCATGTATTAATTCAGCAGATATTTAGTGAGCACCAGTGTACATAGTGCTATGGGAGGTGCAGTTAGGAACACAAATATAAGGAAGATACCAACTTGGGTCTGAAAGAACTCGAAATCCCAATATGGACAGGCAAAATGGAAAAGTAAGCAGCCACAAGGCAGTGTCTGAGGCACACCAGTTGAATGAATTGGAAAGTAGGGGCAATGGAGGTCAAATGAAAGAAAGCATATTTCATTTCAGCTGTTTAGGGGAAGAGTGGTTTCTGTGAGCCATACATTCCTAAGGAAGGAACGAGAGTGTTCTCTCTGGCAGAAATGTCAAGGAGAATGAGACGCAATTACATTTGGTGATGAGGACATTGCTGCTGACCTTCAAGAGTAGGAATTTCAGGAGAGGATGGTATTGGAAGCCACATTGTAAGTTGCCGGGGCAGGTGCATTGGAGGAAGTGGAGTGGTGGTCACTCACTGGGACGTTTGATAGGGAACGGTAGGAAGTACAACAGAGTCAATGAGAACTTTTTTGCCTCATAAGGAGTAAATTGTTATTTTGAAGGTAGAGGCAAATGATTCTTGAAGGGGAGAGGTTAAACTTTTATTTAAAAAAATCATTAAATTGTAGAATCCCAGAAAGTATAATGTTAATAAAGGAAAAAAACATAAGATAATTGTTAGCATTTTTGGTAAAGAAATGAACTGACATAAAATACATTTTTTGCATTTTAAATAAAAGCATTACATTAAGAAACTAAAATATTACTATTGATTAGTAATTAAAGTGAGAAGTTGAGGAGTAAAAGTAATTTCATATTTAGATTCTTGTTATTTACAGAACATTGGTCGGGCGTAGTGGCTTACACCTGTAATCCTAGCACTTTGGAAGACCAAGGCAGGTGGATCACCTGAGGTCAGGAGGTCAAGACCAGCCTGGCCAACATGGTGAAACACTGTCTCTACTAAAAATATAAAAATTAGCTGTGCGTAGTGGCGGTTGCCTGTAATTCCAGCTACTCAGGAGGCTGAGGCAGGAGAATCGCTTGAGCCTAGGAGGTGGAGGTTGCAGTGAGCAGAGATGGCGCCATGGCACTCCAGCCTGGGAGACAAGAGCAAGACTCTGTCTCAAAAAAAAGAAAGAAAGAACATTAATGTCTTTGATCTTCTGATAGTAATTGAAAGGCATTGTTCCTTACCTTCTCAGTGAAACACTAGGGGATACAAACTGCATGTAAGAGCTTTTCTGGAGCTGACCTCTGTCTCATGTATTTATCAGGGCTTGTTGTGCAGACCACTGTTTTACATCATTGATTATGTGAGTAAGAGGGAAGAAAGGAGAGTCAAGTTACACCCTTGGAAGATGAAACTTATAATTTCCGTGAAGCTTACTTTATGACAGTACAGAAGTTTTCAGGGTACTCTGTCATTCAGGAGTGAGTGAAAGTTTATCACACTTAATGACACCAGTATGTAAGTTTTCAAGGGTAGAGCCAAAACACTGAAAAAAATAGTTGTGTGTGTTTGTGTGATTACTAAACCTTCTGAATGTGTATGTGGTTACACTACCTCTTTGCTCTTTGAGATCAACATGAATGCCGCCCGCTCCATCAAAATGAAATGTGCCATTTAGAGGAATTATTTTAACTGTGGGTCTCACAGGCATTGCTCTTGTCCTCCTCAGACACAGGCGTGTTTGCAGTGGTGAACAGCCATTCCTTGTCCTTGCTGGGGAAGCTGACCATCAGTGCTGCCTTTAACATTGTTTATATCTACACCTCTGAGCTTTACCCTACAGTCATCAGGTATGTGTCTCACACAGCCTCATTCTTCACACATTCTACACTTTGTCATCCATTCTTGCATCAACAGAGGTGTGGTACTCATTTCATCTGCTTCTGGAGTTAGTGTGGGGCAGCAGTAATTCAGCAAGCAGTTTAGGCTAAGAGCCTGCCTTTGCAGACTGCTCTCTGCCTGCTCTGCTAGGAAAATGTCACTTTATGGTAGACTGAATTCCTTCGTGTAAGTTGTAAGAGAAGTACTGTATGCTAGGCATATTCTATCACCCAAACAGTGCGCAGATGCTGTTATTCTTTTGGTGAATTTTATTTATTCAGTCACTCATCCTGTATCACACATCACAGACAAGGGGACAAGCTCCCTATTCTCACAGAGCCTCCATTTTAACACAAAATAGACACATTTTTAAATGATAATTTCATATAGTAACAAGTGAATATCAGAGTTAAACAGCAATTGTTAAAGCTGGGTTCTTAGTGAATAGGATGTGTTTATATTGAAAAGGATAAATATCCAGCCTAAATTTTCCTTCATAAAATAAGTCTGAAAGCAAGAAACACACCCAAATTTGAAGGATGGGGGTGCAGCTGAGGCTTTGCAGAACTGCTTCTGTGGTCTGGGCAGGTATTCTCTCAGCTGGCTCTTTCTCAGTCTTTTAGAGGATCTTTCCAAACAATCCTTCTCCTTCCCTTATCCATGCAAGAAGCCTCATGGTTCTTTCTGCCTGTTAATTTAAAATTATTTTTCCCAGTAAGAGATCAGAGTGTCTGCAATTGGCTAGTAATTTCCTAGTTGGTCCTGTAACCTACTTTACGTGGCTACTGGCTATAAAACTAGCATGATGATTTTATCCAAACTGGGACAATTTTGAGAGCAAATGTGAGTATGAACTTTTCAGCTGGGATTACAGAGTGCTGTATCCCTCCACCCAAAACCATTAATTATCATTCTCTCTCCTTCCCTCTCTCCTTCCTACCTTTTTTATGCCTGCACTCACCATAAAGGTGTTCTTGGTTTCCTGACAGTACACACTTAGGCAATTTCTATTTATATACTTGACCCATTAATTGTTAATTAGTTGAGTTTAAATAAATGAGCAGCCTTTTCAGATCATAAAACCCTGGCTCTTTGTAAGAGACCTAAGGCGTAAAAACCCATGAGAACTTTTAATTTAAAAATATTCAAATGCTCTTTTCTATATCATCCTTTGTGGATCCACTGTCCACTATGGTAGTTACTAGCTTTGTGTAACTGTTTAAGTGTAAATTAATTAAAATTAAATAAATTAAACATTCAGTTCTTCATCCTTCCTGGCCGCATTTCAAGCACACAGTAGTGCATGTGTCTAGTGGCTTCCACATTGGACCGGGTAATTACAGAACATTCCTAGTATCTCAGGAATGTGTAGTAGGCAGCTCTAGAACCCACTGTTCTCTACGATCCTGTGCTTCCACTTCAGGACATGTTATTCCATGCCCACTGCTGCCCCCCAAGGGTCTCTTAATTCCCCCGCTAGAACTTACTGATGTATTTTTCCTTATGCTTTTCAGGAATGTTGGGCTTGGAACTTGTTCCATGTTCTCCCGAGTTGGTGGGATTATTGCTCCCTTCATCCCCTCACTGGTTGGTTTGTACCTTCTAGTTTTGTTTTTCTTGATTCTCTGCTTTGGAAATGCTTATGCTTTTGAGTAGAAAGAGGTGATGAAGAGATGTCATTTAAGATCAGCTGACACAAATGTGAACCTTGTCCCTTTTAGATAGTACTCCATCAGGGCAGACGGACTCTTATCGAGGATTCATTTGCCTCCAGTGGGTCTAATTTTTTGTTCATCTGAATTTGTTGGAGGGCCTGCTATTGCCAGTGTGTCCCACTCCTGTCCCCATGAAAAAGTTAGTCAACTAATAAGTATGTATGACACTTCTGCTATGTGCTGGGCTCTATGCTGAGCACTTTCTACATATCATCACATGCAGTCCTCATAGTAACCATAAAATGTAGGCATTGTTGTTACCCCTGTATTAAATATGAGAAATACTACAGACAGAGGTTAAATACCTTCCCCCAAGAACACACCTCTTGGAAAATATTAGAGGAGAAATATGTCTCGCACTGTGTCTGTTAGTATGTTTTTTGAAACTTTCCAACTATTATAGTCAAAGAAAGGGAATCAGATTAAATGACAGCCCTAAAATCCTTCATCTTAAAATGCTCAGATTCTGTGAAAGAACCCAGAGGACCCTTATGCAAGTCTCTCCTTGGTTTGATTTGTGACTTTCCCCAGCTGAGACATTTTGAAAGCAACTAGATTTGATGTGGGACTTGTTGACCTGTTCTGTAGACAACTGTTCATTACTTAGGCAGATCTCTGAAATGCCATTGTAACCTTTTCATTTTCTGAGGTGCAGTACATTTCCCTTCTCTGAGTATCTCTCTCCATGTCTCATGGTTAATTTTAGGTCACAAGACCCTTCTTGAAGGAGTCATGTTAGGTCTGTGTTTTATTCTGCAAAATATAGGTACTGTTAAAGATATCTGACTTTGGATAGCTATCCTAGAACATTATAATACCCAGCACTGTGTCTCTGTTGCTTCCTGTAAGGTTAGAAGAAGGGAAAGTGTGTGTTCCCCTTGTTTCAACAACAGGCCCACAGTGCTGGACATATGTTTGCATGTAGATGGCTAGAGATGAGAGATTCTCCTCCTCCCTCTTCCTCCTCATCCCCATCTTCTGCTTGGTTCTCTCCATCTCTCCCTTCTCCTCCCCTTTCTCCCTTTTCCACCTCCTCCATTATCTCTTCACTTTAAAAAATCAGGAAAAAATTGCCTGAGGGGAAATCCTAATTAGTAGTGAACCTACCCACAGAATTTGGAAGCCTAAACCAGAAGATCATAAAGCTTAGCTAGAATTCTAGAATGTTGATCAGCTCAGAAAAGCCCCAGAGAAGCACCCTGGAAGCAACTGTTTTTCATGTTTTCTTTGAACCTGTTTGTGATGAAATGTTTCTGTTTTCCTGAGAATATGTTTTGGATCTCTGAAACAATTGCTTGTTTCACCAGTCCTCTACCATGCTCAATTTAGAAGCTTCTAAGCCATATGTATATGGTAGGGTTGGGTTTTTAAAAGAGTTTTTACACCTTTAATCCCTGGAACTCTCAGTTATGGTGTTAAGGTATATGGGATGGTTTGGCCAATTTCAGGATTGAGAACTTTAAAGTTCATCATCAGCAAGTATTTTGGGGTGCCTCTGTGCAAAGTGCGCTCACCTGGAATGGAAGCTGAACTACGAGATGTCCTGTCAACTCTGGCCATATAGGCCTGCCTGCTCAGAGGCAGCCTGACCTCTTCTCCTGCAGTACCCACCCCGGACATGAAATTGCTGCTTCTGATCCACAAACCAGTGCTGTTCTTTTATTTACTCACTCCCATATCTATATGCCTGAGGAATCATTCTCTGATTTCCCAGGACAATTCTTCATGTGGAAAGAAGTGGTTTATAGTGTAGTCTAGTGGGAGGTCATGAACTGGGTGGTAAACATGACAGTTTTTCAGTCATGAGACTGCTTGCGTTACATGCTAAGGAAACTAATGCTCTGGTTTGTTTTCATTTCACTCCCCACCTCTGCAGAAATATGTGCAATGGTCTTTACCATTCATTGTCTTCGGAGCCACTGGCCTGATCTCCGGCCTCCTGAGTTTGTTATTGCCAGAAACCGTTAACAGTCCGCTGCTCGAAACATTCTCCGACCTTCAGGTGTATTCGTATCGCAGGCTGGGAGAAGAAGCATTATCTTTACAGGCCTTGGACCCCCCACAGGTGTGATATTTTTCTTAATTATTATACCACTCGGATGGTGGCAGTTATTGAAAAAAGGAAGGTTTGCGTTAAATAGAACTGAGCAAAACTGCTGGAAAACAAAGGTGGGATCTAACAGCAGCTGATTTTCAGAGAACTAAAGATGATCGATGATTCATGAGCTTTCCTAGAATATTTTAGGGGCTATTTATTGGGGAAATAGATGTCATATAAATACATTTGTCAGTTGAATAGCTAGATGGTAGTTTCCGTTTCAGAAATGTCATGACATCATTTCCCTGCCCTTTTCTTCTCTCCTGTTTCAGTGTGTGGACAAGGAGAGTTCTTTAGGGAGCGAGAGTGAGGAAGAGGAAGAATTTTACGATGCAGATGAAGAGACTCAGATGATCAAGTGAAGAGCCCCAGATTCCCCCTAAGAACAAAGGATCATCTTTTATGCCTCTGGCTAAGGCAGGTTCTTCCATGAATATTAAGAGAGTTGTAAAAAGAGAGGCTTGGCTTGAACGTACATAGATGGTACCCGGCGTGGACTGATGTTTTTAGGCACAGAAGTTGGAGAAGAGATTTCATGAGAGACAACATCACTGCATTGAGAGAATAGTTGTTAATTTGTTTAGAATTTAAGTTCTGCTCAGAATCATAACATCTGGCAGAACAGCCCAAACCCACATGCCAGAGTGGTAGGCTCATTTGTTTCTAGAGGTTTCATAATGTCGCTTTTCCTTCATCATGATCTAAATAAAGGCAGATATGTAAAACTTCTCACTATTTTGGTGGGGTAAGATAAGCTATCCATAAGATTTAATCTTTATACCACGTTGGACATTTGCCCCTATCAGTTGCTACTCAGGAATCTTCTGGTACAGGTTAACATCAGCATTTTAATTTTGTGTCCAGGAAAAAGCACCCAGAGGTCATCTATGTGTCCCGAGACCCTCCAGCTTTTTCTCAGTTGATGAAATAAGAGTCCTCAGCTTGGTTCCCAGCGTGCTGGTTGACTTGGGCTCCTCATGCCTTGAGTCCCACAGATGATTCATTAGGAAAAGCCAGATGTACCAAAGCGGTTTACTCAGAGTCAGGAGTGTAGCTCTGGCTGCCTATCAGCTCCCCTGGATACTACAGTGTGTGATTTCTTCCTTTCCCACTAATATGCACATCCAGAAAAATTTCCATCTGAGATTCTAGTACTTCAAAATCATGCATAGTAAATGAGAAAGCCTTAAGTAGAGGGCAGTTAAACAGTGACATGTTGAGCACCTGGAGGGGAAAAAAGGTGCAGTTTTTAATAATGGAGAAAATGAAATTATCTTTGATAAATTTTTATTTGTTTTGCTTTCAGTATTGTACCATGAGGGATTTGGACAATATTTAAGAACTTGTCCTAGATCAGCCCCGACCTGTTTAATCAGAATGGAAGGTTCAGTAATTTCACAGGAAATGTTGGTTTTTCATTAAGTGCTACCAACTTTCAAGTGAATGTTACATTTGATTTCCTAAAATCATGTCTTGAAAACATGTTTTCCCATGAAACGTGAATACTATCTCAAATAGGAATATAAACCTAGAGTCAACAAGCTTAGGTAGCACTGATTTAGGTCACTTTCCCAATGAGGAAAATTTCTGTGTTTTCAGAATTTCCATTTCTACTAACCTCTTGGAGAAAAAGAAATTGAATTAGAGGTAAATAGAAGACGTCACTGTGGCTGCTTCTGGAAGTGCTGGAAGCATCACCCCAATTGGCTCCAAATACTGTCATGTTTTCTTGCACATTGACTTCTGGTTTCCACTGTATCAGTATGTACCTTTGTAATTGTTATTTTTATGTCTTTTATGCCCTTGATTATTAGTTGGGCTCTTCATAAACAGAGGCCATCTCTACTACTGTTTATTTTTCTCTGCTGTGCCCAGAACATTGGCCTAGACACAGTAAGACCTAGTAAATATTACTGTTTCTAGCCATCAGGGAGATTGCGGAACTCCTCCCAGTATAACTTTTGCAAACTCCAGGCAAATCTGACCCAAACTCCCAAATTGTCAAATCCTGCTTCACTTTCTCTGGAAAATAGACACCTTCTCAACATCAGAATAGGAAGAGAGGAAGAACTTACAAGGACATTTAAACGTTCTTCTTAAATGGTGGTTGGGCATTTAAAACACTGAACTAACATATACATAATTTTTGATTAGTTGGCGCTTTCTTTGTATTATAAGAGTAATATATCTCATTACAGAAAATTTGGAAACTAGAAATTAAAAAATGTATCACCCATATGTCCAACATTGAGAGAAAACCAGTATTACGGCTTTGTTCCATTTGAAGATCAATTGGGAGTGCATCTCTCTATTGGCACTGGGTTCGATTGCCTCTGGCTAATAGAGTTCAATTAGTTCTATCCCTGGGTTTCCTTTCTTAGCTGTGGGGTGAAAGGTAGGAGGGAGAGATCTACAATTTGAATACGTGTTACTTAATAAGGCTCAGCTGGCCATCAGTTCCTTATGTCAGATGTGTCATTAAATTTTTTTTCTAGATGGTCCTTGAGCAAAACTTAGTAATTACCTTTTTTTATTTCCACTGCCTTTATAAAATCAAAATTTCCTCCTTTTGATAATAACTGTTGAATACTATTGATGTAGAGAATGTGTACATGTGTATATTTGCATTGATTAAATTATTGGAAAACTTTTCATTGATAGGTAATGTATTTTGATTGTGCAGATGGTTTGTAAAAAGTATCCTTTTTTTATTCTATTCAAAATTAAATTTTTTTCTCCTAAAATAAAGCAAGAAAAGTAAATGTAAGATATATAAGAAACCCCAGAGTTTCCAGGGTGAAAGTTCTCATTAGCAGCTTGTTCAAAACATTTACATCACACAGATATTTTGAAAGGAACCATGTTGAAATTTTCTGAGTTTATGAGTTATAACCACAGCCCAGTAAAACCAATACTTGTTATTTGGCTACTTCCAAGCAATGCAGATATTCTTTAGTATTTAAAAATGAGCAAATAAACAAAATGAGGCAAATAAATGAAGAAAATGAGTTTCTGAGGCACTGCTTAAGTGACCATAAATCAGACACATATTTTTATGGTGGGCAAATTGATGAAGATACTTTTAGTAGGCGATTTATATTCATAACAAATACATATTGAAATAATGTCACTACTGTATCAGAATTAAGAAACAGCCTCGCATTAGGACTTCTCCGTACAAATTCTTTATCATTGGTTCTTAAATTGGAAAAGTACCTATAAATGATTACATTTTTTAACTAAATAAAATGCAGATATTTTGGCTTCTTGTGAATTTAATAAAGAATCATAAAACATAGGCCTTTTTTTTGTTCTCCCAGAATGTCTCAAAAGCTACAGTAGTAGCTTTGACAAGTTGGGCAAATGCAGAACCTGCTAATGAGTTAAGTAATATGTGGACAGGGGTTGTAGCAAAGTTGTAGACTGATGGACACAAAAGTTAACTATCCAAATACTTCTAGAATGAGGAAAATGCAAAGACAGTGCATTGTGGAAAATCCATCAATGTAGAATATCAAAGGAGAAAGAGCTTATGATTACCTCAATAGAAAAATAAACATTATTTGACAACATTCAACATACATTCAAAATAAAAGCTATTAGTAGAGTAGGAATAAAAGGATGCTTCCTTAATAAAATAAGAGATACTATAGTAGATATGGTAAATTGGCACACAGCATCTCTTCACCTTCCTGGTACCTTGGCCTTTAGCCTTTTTTTTTTTTATCATAACCCACAGTAAGAAATGTGTTTTATATATTCATCCTGTCATACTTCCCCACTTACAAATATATATGTACATATAAAATATCTATGAATCATAAAAATGTGTATATTTTATGCAATAATACTTAATCTTGCTAGGTACACTAATAACTTATGTTCTATTTCACTTTTTAAAATGCCATTTATGACTCAATAAATGGATATCATGACCCGCTAATAGGTTCCAACCCATAGTTTGAAATCCACTGTTCTACTCTATCTTCTTGTACTACAGAAGCTTTGAAGCTAAAATGTACATTTTCTGAATTTCTTGCAGATAAGTTTACCCCTTGCAGCCAGGTGAAGTTTTGTTTCCTTCAATCAGATACAAATGGAACTTGGAAGGTAGAAGCAAGGTGGAGGCCATACTTTTGATGAGTCTGCATTTTTCTTCACAGTGGTAGAGCCATTTGGTTTTTTTGAGGCAGTATCAGCCAGAGATGTTGTCAGTTGAGCAATAAGATCTTAAGATGTTTTGATAAACCTGGAGTAATACTTCTAGTATTCAAATGGAAAAGCAAAGATCCAAAAATATTCAAGACAACTCTGATAAAGAAGAGCACACAGAAGATACTTGACTTTCTAGATATAAAAACTTACGAATCTGTATTGTTGGTCAGCAGTAGACAAATAGATCAATAGAACATAACAGAGATTTGTTAAAGATAGCGTGACACATTAGAGGAAAAAGTGAACAATTATTGATACTAAGTCTTCTCACCATAATAAAAATAAATTCCAAATAGATTGAAGGCCTCAATGAAAAACAGCAAAACTTTAAAACTATTTGAAAGTTATAGAATATTCTTATGACCTTGGAAAATGGATAGATTTATCAGACAAGAACTAAAAATCATAAATTATTTTTTAATCGATATATGTGACTTGATCTAAATTTAAAACTTGTTTCTATATGACTGAACATTCTACAGAGTTAAAAGGAAAGCAGCCTGGGTGCAGTGGCGCATGCCTGTAATCCCAGCACTTTGGGAGGCCAAGGTGGGCGAATCACCTGAGGCCAGGAGTTCAAGACCAGCCTGGCTAACATGGTGAAACCCCATCTCCACTAAAATACAAAATAAAGTTAGCCAGGCATGGTGACATGTACCTATAATCCTAGCTACTCAAGAGGCTGAGGCCAGAGAATCGCTTCAACCCGGACGGGGAGGTTGCAGTGAGCCAAGATCACGCTGCTGCACTATAGCCTGGGCAACAAAGCAAGACTCCAACTTAAAAAAAAAAAGAAAGCAATAGATTAGGGCAACATTTATAAGCAATAAGGATTAATATCCAGACTATATGAAGAATTACTGCAAATCAGAGATAAAAGCAATAAAGTTTACAAAAACTATGATTAGGCAATTTATAATTCATAGATGAAAAGATGCTCAACCTCACTACAGGATCAGGGAACTGCAAACTGAAACTACATGAAGATATCTTTAAAAATCCATTAGACTGGGAAAATAAGAGTCAGAATATCAAATGTTGAAGCTATGAAGAAAAGGAATTTAGTGACATCCTGATAGAAGCATAAATTTATTCATCAACTAGGTTGTCAGCGAGTGAGGATGAAAATGTACGTAGTCTAGGATTCAGAAATTCTTCTTCTATGTATATCTCATGGAAGAGTGTTTTCAGAAATTTTTACTATAACCCACTGTAAAAAAAAGTTTTATACTGTGACACACAGTACACACACCTGCATACATACCCATATATGTGTGTGTATATATATACACACACACACATAGATATATAATTGAAATGGTGTTATAAAACAATACCTACTACCCTTAATATCTGCACTGCATTATATTTTGTTTTATTTCATTTCATAAAGAACACTAGTGAAGACACACTAAAATGATTTCACAGTTTTGAATGGATCAGAACATACAGTTGGAAAAAGTGAAACATACTACCCTTAATATTTGCCTTGGTACTTGCCTGATATACATGTGTACAAGACATTTGTATAGAATGTTCATTGCAGCATTATTAGTTGTAATAAAACAATGGAGGTAAATACCTTCAGTAGGGAAATGTATATATATAATTTCATATGCATAGGACGAAGTAAAAACATAGTTCTATGATTGAGGTGATTGGATCTCAATAATGTTGAACAAAGTGTTGGCAAATTTTTACTGGATCAAAGTCCTTTCATGTTTAAATTTTCCAGTGAATGATTGGAGTACTTGCTAATTAAAGGGATTTAAATGCTTTTCATGTCATACTTTAAAGTGAAGACTATTGATATTCTGTTACAAAAATATAGAAATCTCTTAATCCCCCCCAGATGAAGAATTATCCCTTTTCCCCATGGAGAAAGTCTATAAACTTGCCCACCTGCAAGTCTCAATTTCCCTTCAAAAAGAGCTTTGCATTTGTGGAAACATTTAGACAACTTTTCAGCCAAGACTCTCGAGCTATCTTATGAAGCTTAGAAAAGATTACATATTTATTAAAAAATGTGAAGGGCAGATGTAGCTAAATTAGTATTAAAAGAACTTCAGTCTAGACCCTGAAGAACAATTGATTTTGAATAGAATTGATTGAACAGGTGCTTTGCTTCAAAATATAACTTTAAGAAATGGAATGAAGGCCGGGCGCGGTGGCTCAAGCCTGTAATCCCAGCACTTTGGGAGGCCGAGGCGGGCGGATCACGAGGTCAGGAGATCGAGACCATCCTGGCTAACATGGTGAAACCCCGTCTCTACTAAAAATACGAAAAAAACTAGCCGGGCGTGGTGGCGGGCGCCTGTAGTCCCAGCTACTCGGAGGCTGAGGCAGGAGAATGGCCTGAACCTGGGAGGCGGAGCTTGCAGTGAGCCGAGATCGCGCCACTGCACTCCAGCCTGGGTGACACAGCGCGAGACTCCGTCTCAAAAAAAAAAAAAAAAAAAAAAAGAAATGGAATGAAATGATGGTGTATGAATGTAAAAGCACACAGTCAACTTGGAGGACTTTAATTAATGAGTGATTTAGCAGTATGTGTGCAGAGCTTCTAGAAACCATGGAAGATAAAGCATTATGCAAAAGGAAGCCATTAATAGAGTCTGTAAAGGTGAGCCTTGTGGAGCACAGCACTACAGGAGGAGTGGATCCAGAGGGGCAGAGGCAAACAAGATATTCGCTCACCGCTGGGAGACCCATAAAAACTGGTGAATATCTGTCACATCAGATGATTACGGCTTTAGAAGCATTCAAGCTAAGCAGTTCTTGGTGGTGATAATACAACAGATTAATTTGCTTCCTGGAGTCACTTTTATTCTTATAGTTGTATGTCACCACGTCAATGTAAAAGAAGAAGGACTTGGCCAGGCGCGGTGGCTCACGCCTGTAATCCCAGCACTTTGGGAGGCTGAGGCGGGTGGATCACAAGGTCAGGAGATCGAGACCATCCTGGCTAACACGGTGAAACCCCGTCTCCATTAAAAATACAAAAAAAAAAAAAATTAGCCAGGCATGGTGGCGGGCGCCTATAGTCCCAGCTACTCGGGAGGCTGAGGCAGGAGAATGGCTTGAACCTGGGAGGCAGAGCTTGCAGTGAGCTGAGATCGCATCACTGCACTCCAGCCTGGGCGATAGAGCAAGACTCCATCTCAAAAAAAAAAAAAAAAAAAGAAGGACTACAACATGCCTTACACTGTCTACAACTAGGATGTGATTTGCCAAACAACTCCCTTTGCCCTCTAATGCTTTCAGTGGGTACTGAATGACCTGAGGACTACATCAAATACTACATCTCACCACACTGGTGATTCTTTTTGAGGAAAACAAAGATCAACTATGATCAGCAGATGCCTTAAGGCCTCACACTTACACACACACCACCCCATTTCCTTGATAATATAAAATAGCAAAACAGTGACCTGAAATGAATTGTAATATCTATAATATGCCTGTCTCTGATGCAGCATGGTTAGACTGGAAAACTTAATTCTGAAGTTGACAGGGAAGAAAATTGGCAAAGGCAGCAATTTACTTTCAAATAATATTCTTTCCAAATTATTTGTTGTAATTAATTTTTCCATGATAGTCTCCTCTGAGCGGATACTATAACCAAGGAAGAGCAAGAAAATGAAGAGTATTTTGCTTTTACAGGAAGAGTGGCAGCCAGAAAGACCAGTGGTTAGGAAATGCCAATCAAACCAACTTTTCTTTAAAAAATACTCCCAAAGGCCTTCTTAGTTTTCATAAGTAATGGGGTCTTGCATTGGTTTTCTATTGATGCTATAACAAATTACCACAAACTTAGTGGCTTTGGACAAGATGAATTTATTTTATGACAGCTCTGAAGTCAGACTACGAAATGAGTCCTAAGGGGCCTGAATGAAGATGTCAGCAGAGCTGGTTTCTGGATTCCTTTTCTGCAATAAAAGGTAACATCCACAGGTCCTGGGGATTTAAATATGGATAGCTTTGGGGGAGAACATTATTCAGCCTGTCACAGGTGTCTTAAAGTGTGTGTCAAAAGATCCTAGGTAGACAAGATCTGGTAGAGTCATCAGTGTATGTTATTAATTTAATGAATAATTCAGTCATCACCTGGAGAAGCCAGACAGAAATCATGGGTAGCAGCTCCAAATCTCCATTTATTGTTGATCTTTTCTAACTATTTAACTAAGCCTGAGGTCTCCCACTGAGACATTTTGTCACTTGTTGTTTGAAAGAATACCCTGCTTACAAAATAATTTAAAACTCATAAGTCTTTGTTTTTGAGTTTCATTTGTTGCTGTATCTTAACAGTTTTTTTAGCAGTTATCAAAATCAGCCAATCACTTCTGTTATTACTTATACTTTTGTTATGTTCTCTGTAATCAACGTATACTTTTCCATCAAACTCTTTGTTTTGTTTGTTTTGAGACAGGGTCTCGCTCTGTTGCCCAGGCTGGAGTACAGTGGCGTGACCCTGGCTCACTGCAACCTCCGCCTCCCAGGCTCAAGTGATCCTTCTGCCTCAACCTCCCAAGCAGCTGGAACTGAAAGCATGCATCACCATGCAGGGCTAATTTTTTTGTAGAGGTGAGGTTTTGCCATGTTGCCCAGGCTGGTCTTGAACTCCTGAGCTCAAGCGATCTTCCAGCCTCAGCCTCCCAAAGTACTGAGATTACAGGTGTGAGCTATCACCCCCAGCCTTCCATGAAAGTCTTATTGTGTCATTTAATAAATGATTATGTCTTCCCTACTAAGCCATAAGCTCTACAAAAACAGAGTACATGTCTTTCTTTTTTCCAACCCATAGCACTGGGCCTAGTGTGTCATGGGCATTCAGATTACTCTTTCATATGAGCTCTATTGTTACATTGAACTCAAAGGCAAGCAGGGACCATATCTTATTCATCTTATTTACCCTAAAAACTAGCATGGTATCTGGGACACAGTAGTCACTTACTACATTTCTGAATGAATGGATGCCCAGACACAAGGCAGTCATGATTAGTTTAGTCTATTCAGTAATGTACTCAAGAGGGATACTCTTCCCCAAAATCAATTTGAGAAAAGGACTTTTGATTATTTATGTCTGAGAAAGCCGTGTATAGATACTAGAAAAACCTTCATTTCACCTTAACCTTCTCATTATCTAATCTCACCATTTTGTGTAAAGTTGTAGTTAGGATGAGAATACATTTAAGAGAGCACTGATCCCTTTTTTATAGGGTTAAAGATGTCTACCTTGAGAAAGGAGGTAGGCAAAGAAAGATTAATTAAATAATAATCTTGTCCATGTACCTATAGACTTATTACTATAGTACCGTTCATCCTACTAATTTGTAGAATGAATGGATTTGGTGATTTTAAAAAATTGAGATATCTCCCTGTCTCAATAGAGAGGCAGTCTATCCTATGATGGTATTCTTTGGACAAATTTTTGACATAGTCACCAATATTGTAGTCTTCAGGTCTTTTAAAATAATTCATCTAACGGAAACACCATATAAAAGGTTGAGAAATGATGTCTATTTGGTTCTGGGCATTTGAGGATCATCAAACACATTAAGAAAAAAGTCATTAGGTGTTTGATCAATGTTTAGGTTTTTCTGTTTGCTAGATAACTCAGAAGGTGGCTCTCATATGTTGACTAAATATAGGTTACCTTTGATTTGTCAGAGGAATGCTTTGCTGGAGGAATGCATAAATAGCTGAAAACGACAGAGAGTAAAGCCTAAGGGGAAAGTTTGACAGGCTGGTTGTATTTATGTATTCATCCTGCCACATCCTCGAAAAAGGTATTTATTGTTAAGTAGGTTCCAAAACATCTTCAAGACCAGAAAATGCCTTGGATGCCACTGGGCTGTTGAATTCCTTATTGATTGATTTACTAATGTCATCATGAAACAATTTATGATCTTCCCAATCCAGTACCCAGGAGAGGGAAGGGCTTGATAAGGATTTAGCTGATAAGGAGGAGAGGAATTGCAAGATTGAAGACCCAGAGCAGCAGCAAAGAATTTTGAAAAAGAAATTTCACTAAAGAGTAAAGTTAGTGTTATTTTGGTTATGTGGAATATTAGAGTGAATTAAGTAGAAGAATAAAATCACTAATAAAATTAAAATCACACCATTGAGAAACAGATGCTAACCTAGACTTTGTATATCTTCAATTTCCTTTCAAGCATTTCAAACCTCCACAAGTAGCTACAAATTTATCCTTAGATAGATGTGCACAAAAGGTTTCTTCAGCTACTTTCTAGTATTCAAGAGATTATTTCAGGGAAAAATCACATTTATTTATTCATCAGATATTTTGGTAAGTATTCTAGGTGCTGGATTAAAAGATATAAATGGCTCACGCCTGTAATCCTAGCACTTTGGGAGGCTGAGGTGGGCAGATCACTTGAGGTCAGAAGTTTGAGACCAGCCTGGCCAATATGCTGAAACCATCTCTACTAAAAATACAAAAATTAGCCGGAAATCACCTGAACCTGGGATGTGGAGAATGCAGTGAGCTGAGATCGTGTCACTGCACTCCAGCCTTGGCGACAGAGTGAGACTCTCTCTCAAACAAAGTTAAAAGTACAATAATAAAATAGCATGTCTTATTTTTCTTCAGGCTCTGTTTAATGGTGGTGATGATGACATGATGGTCATCACTACCATCCATTGAGTACATGCACCGTGTCACTATGTTAAATGCATTCCATGGTTATTACATCATTTAATTCTCACAACTCTATTAGGTAGTTTTATAATCCCTACTTTATTGATGAAAACAATGAAGCTAAGAGACATTACATAACTTTCTCAAGGTCACAGTAAGTGGCAGTGCTAGGTCTAGACCCTATCTTTCATGTGTCAAAGCCTAGCACTTAACTGCCCCTTCTTCCCTGCTTCCTGTGAGAGTTAATTCAAGAGAAAAAGTGTCACTTCTTTTTCACAGATAGTTAGAAATTGTTCCAACACCTCCCTGGTTTTCAGGACAAGAATGCAAATTGAGAACAGACACTGGTGGAATCCTTAGGAAGCCAAGGCTCAGACATTTTGATTAGGCCCCTTCTGGAGGAAGGCCTTTAGAAGGATTCTAATTAATTAAGGATTCTCCCTATATTTTATAAACATTTGAGATTTTTTTCTCCACAATTAGTGCAGGAATATATTTGCCAGTCAATAATATGAATTGACTGAGAAGTTTGTCAAGATGCATTAATGGGCTGAGTTCAGTTAAGATCTCATAAAGAAGGTGGCAAAATTCTTCTCCATATCTCTAGGGTGCCCTTTGAGATCACTTTATTTGCTTTGGGGAAAGTATTACCCTGACATTCTACCAAGTACATTCAAGAAATACTCACTGAGGGCCTCCTGTGTCTCAGGCACCATAGTAGGCTTGGGGCTGTCAAAGATCAGTGAGCTGGGTTCCTCAAACCTGAGCCTTTCCAGAGTCTGACCTGAATGGGATATAGGTGATAGGAAGCAGGAGGGATTTGGGGAGGGGTTTGAAGTCAAAGGTAAAAGCCCTTAGTGAAATTAGAGAGAACCTCAGATATCCAAGTTTTGGAAACTAGTAACAGAAAATGATTTATTTCATGGAAGAATTTCTTAAGAAATGATATCTCAGGCTGGGATTTCTGCTAGAGTTTCATGGAAATCCAAGTCACAACTTCTAAACTATTCTTCACCCCATGCTTTAATTATGCCACTGGCTAAAGCCTGTTACCTGAGGAGAGTAGGCTTCTGCTGTCAGTAAAGGGATGCATATACGTATCCTCTTGCCTGGCACACAGTAGGCCCATATCAGATCAGCCAGGTTTCAAAGCCCAGAGTAAACAACCAGGGCTTCCCAATCACCACCAATTTTCTTTTGCATTCCTCATTAAATTCATTTGATGCTTAATAACTTTTCGCTTTGAAATAGTTCAAAATTGGCCGGGCGCGGTGGCTCAAGCCTGTAATCCCAGCACTTTGGGAGGCCGAGATGGGCGGATCACGAGGTCAGGAGATCGAGACCATCCTGGCTAACACGGTGAAACCCCGTCTCTACTAAGAAATACAAAAAAATAGCCGGGCGAGGTGGCAGCGCCTGTAGTCCCAGCTACTCGGGAGGCTGAGGCCGGAGAATGGCGTGAACCCGGGAGGCGGAGCTTGCAGTGAGCTGAGATCCGGCCACTGCACTCCAGCCTGGGCGACAGCGTGAGACTCCGTCTCAAAAAAAAAAAAAAATATAACAAAAAAAAAAAAAAAAAAGAAATAGTTCAAAATATTCCCCAAATATATTGTAAGTACCCTCTGAAGTTTTCATAATCAATATCGTGTAAATTGTAGTTTTAGAATCAGAAACATTCTCATTTTCCTCATATGTAAGATGAAATGTTAATAATACCATCTTTATTGTAATTGCTGTGATGATTACTAAGTGACATGTATATAAAATGCCAACTGCTATGTAATAGGGCTTCAATAAATTATAACACTTAGAAACTGTCGAAGATTTTAAAATAAGAATTTAATGCACATTTATGTATTTAGAAAAAGTGTAGCATTTATATATTTTTAAATAGCAATGTGAGAGGTCCCTTTTATTTAAAAAAATTTTTTAAGTGTTTTTTTCAAAAGAGACATCTCATATTGCTATACCTTTTCCAGAAAATGAAATCGATATGAAATGTTTCAAGAAAACATTTTTACTTGATCCAGTTCATTTGCCAACTAATAATATAACTGAAGAAATGTGACTTTTGTAAGATTATTTCCCTCCTTATTGTCCTTGAAGATCTTTCAATCTTTCATTTCCTATAGAGGAATGCCTGTAATCTGCCTTCTCCTCCCACTTTTCTGAAGAATCCCTGGAGCAAAATTGGGGAGGAGGCCGTAGCCTCCTTGTGGGAGGAGTTGGAGAGACTACATGATAAAACAACTTTCTGACCCTAGACAAAAGACCTTCTCTCTTCTGTTTTTGGAATCGTTTTGGAAGGGTGAGTATGGGAGAAAGGTAACTGGGGAGTGTGTGTGTGTGTGTGTGTGTGTGTGTGTGTGTGTGTGTGTGTGTGTGTATTCCGTCTGGAGCTCTACAAGGGAACCTAGGAGAGAAACCAGGAGCGCTGGCTGCACCATTCTCTAGAGAGAGAAGGATCCTGAGGATTCTGGCTAAGGGTGCCCTCAGGGAAAGAGTGCGATCTGTCCAGAGTGACATTTGTGTAAATTATGGAAACCTCAGGAAGCCTTAGGTGAATGAACAGAAAGTAAATTGAATTGCACATTATATACACCACTCTTAAGGTGGATGGAAAAGTCTCATTGTTTTAAGAACAAATAAATATTACCAGACTCAGTTCTACCTAGTTGTTCACATAAAGATTCTATCCTTTGCCCTCTTTCCTTTCTACTTTATATATTTTCCCTGAGCAACTTTAATGCTATCTGCTCTGAATATTGAGCTTTATTGTTTGTATATTATTTATTTTGTATTATAAAAATAATACTGCATCAGTTGTAGAAAAAAAAAGACAATACAAGAAAGACTAACATGGAAAAGAAAACTTAAATGCCATTCTGCCACCCCGCGATAACCACGCCTAACCTTTTCACCATCTGTGGGTAATGTTTTGTGACCTGCTTTTTTCCCATTTGTTGATATGTCACAAACATTTTCCTGATATTATTATTTTTCCATATTATTTTAAAAGCTGCAAAGCCTTGTATTATATGGCTGTATTATAATATATTTACCCAATGTTTACTTATTAAATATTTAGTTTATGTCCAATTATCCCTCTTGTAAATGAGGCATACAGGGAGTTAGCATACTTCCCATGTTTCCTTCAGTTAAATTTTAAGATACAGATTCATGGGGTCAATGAGCATGATTTTGACAATTTTAATGAAAATCTTCATATCTGTTTAGACTGTCATTGTTAATATATAGGACCAGATCCCCCACAGTGTCCTTTTCCTTATCTTTGCCAAATCATCAAAATATGGGGGATCAGAGGGTTGAATGAGAGGGATATCTCATTATTAGGACTTCATTTGCATGTTTTTGGTAACTAGAGATGTAATAGTTTTATGCTTCTTAGCCATTTGTATTTCTTTTGTGAATTGCCTTTTCGGATTCTCTGCTCATCCTGTTATAAAATTATGTTTTCTAATCTTGAAGTTTAAAGTTTTTACTTAGCTAACGTTTTCAGTACCTTCAGCATAAGTTCCTCATGCACACAAGTGGAGATAAATGTTCACCTCCTTTTACTTCTGGTTTCTTTTATGATTTGTTTTTATATTTAGCTTCTTAATTTACATGGAATTTATTTTGGTGTGTGGAATGGCGTAGGGGCCTGGCTTTACTTTTTTCCGACCAGCAGAGCATTTTCCTTTCCACCATTTGCTTCATCATTTATTTGGTCCCCATCAATTAAAAATGCCATCTTTATCTCAGAACCTTAAGCATTCAGGGATGACCATGATTGTTTAGGCAGGAGAAGGGGAGTGGTTGGAAGGAAATGAGGCAGTAAGGAGACTTCAACTTTATGAGTAGCATTTTATATGGTTTACTTTAAAAAAAGATCAACAGCAAAAATGTCAAAGGTTTTCATTTGTGAAATCTGGCCATATGTACCCAGGAGTCTTTTCCTTTTCCTTTCCCTTTCCTTTCCCTTTCCTTTCCTTTCCTTTCTTTTCCTTTTCCTTTTCCTTTTCCTTTTCCTTTCCTTTCCTTTTCCTTTCCTTTTCTTTCCTTCTTTCCTTTCCTTTCCTTATTTCTTTTCTTTCTCTCTCTCTTTCTTTCTCTCTTTCTTTTTTTCTCAGGGTTTCACTCTGATAGCTCACTGCAACCTCAAACTCTCTGGGCTCAGGTGATCCTTCTACCTCAGCCTGCCAAGCAGCTAGGTATACAAGCATACACCACTACACCCAGCTAATTTTTGTATATCTTGTAGAGATGAGGTTTCATCATGTTGCTCAGGCTGGTCTTGAACTCCTGGGCTCAAGCAACCTGCCTGCCTTGGCCTCCCAAAGTGCTGGGATTCCAGGCCTGAGCCACCCAGGAGTATTTTCTGTGTTTCTCTGGTGCTCCTTAACAGTATGTATACATATATGGGAACTGTATTCCCTGGGAGCTTAAAAGAATCACCAGTCAACTGAGCCCAGAATCTTCTAAAGAGGTGATACTTTAACAACTTTATAATTTCTTCTATAGTGGTTTCCCTTAAAATATTCTTATTTCTTTTGAGTCAATTTTCCTAATTAGCTTTCTTCTGGGATATCATTCAGTTTATTCTGATTTTAAATAGATTGACATAAGGTTTAGCAGAGTAATATCTATCTGTGACTATATCTTTTTGATTCCTATTTTGCATATTGTTATTTTCTTTTTACCTGATTAGATCAGCCAAAATGTCTTTGAGTGTCTCTGTTGTTGTTTTTCAATTAACTTTAAAATTTTTCAAGCAGTTGGAATTATTTTATATATAATCATCATTTTTAAAAATTGTTTTGCTCTCTGGCCAAAGGATATGGCAAGTACAGTTTTTTTAAAAAAGAATAAGATTCTCTTTGCTGTGGTTTTTCCACGTTACTTATTAGCACTTGATACCATTGTCCACATCTCTATTTTAATAATTTTTGCCTACTTGATCTGTCAAGGACTGAAAGGGGTGTATTAACACCTCCTCTGACCATTGTATTCTTGCCAACTTCTTTGACTGTTCTCAATGTTAGTAATGGTACATAAAAATTTTTACTTGACTAATACACCTCATAATATTTATTATAGATAGCAGAAAATTATAATAATCTTGTTCCATCTTGAAGTCTATAGGGGGGTTTAACCCATTGGCCTTTATTGTTATGATTGACATTTTGGGCTTCTGTCCTCTTATGTTTTCTGGCTTGTATGTTTCCTTACCATATTATGTGCTTTCTTTTTCTGTATGGATTGTGGGATTTTTTTATTGTGATAAAATATACATAACAAAATTGGTCATATTAACCATTTTCAAGTGTACAATTCTGTGGCATTAAATACATTCACGCTGTCGTGCAACCATCACCACCATCCATTGTCAGAACTTTTTTCATTCTCCAGAACTGAAATTCTATGCCTGTTTATTTATTTTTATTTTTTTTTTTTTAGATGGAGTCTTGCTCTGTTGCCAGGCTGGAGTGCAGTGGCGCCATCTCAGCTCACTGCAACCTCCACCTCCTGGGTTCAAGCAATTCTCCTGCTTCAGCGTCCTGTGTAGCTGGAACTACAGGCGTGCGCCACCAGGCCCAGCTAATTCTTCGTATTTTTAGTAGAGACAGGGTTTCACCATGTTGGCCAGGATGGTCTCGATCTCTTGACTTCGTGATCCACCTGCCTCGGCCTCCCAAAGTGCTGGGAATACAGGTGTGAGCCACCATGCCCGGCCTCTGTGCCTATATAACACTAAATCCCCATTCTCCCTCCCCACAGCTCTTGGGAACCACCATTCTATGTTCTGACTCTGAATTTGACTACTCTAAATACCGAATGTAAGTGAAATCATACAATATTTGTCCTTTTGTGACTGGCTGATTTCACTTGTATAATGTCTTTCAAGTTTCACTCATATTATAGCATGTGTTAGAATTTCCTTCCTTTTTAAGGCTATGTAATGTTTCATTATATGTATATATCACATTTTATTTCTTCACTCATCTTCAACAGACATAGTCACTCCCACCTTTTGGATATTGTGAATAATGCTGCTATAAACATGGGTGTACAGATATCTAAGTGGAATTGCTGGATCATATGATAATTATGTTTAAATATTTTTGAGGAATTACCATACCAGTTTCCATGGTGGTGCCACCATTTTACATTCCTCCTAGCAGTGCACAAGTGTTCAAATTTTCCCACATCTTCCCCAACACTTGTTAGTTTCCAATTTTTTAATTATAGCAATCCTAACAGGTGTGAAGTGGTATTTCATTGTGGTTTTGATTTGCATTTCCCTAATGATTAGTGATGTTGAGCATCTTTCCATGTGTTTATTGGCTCTTTATAGATCCTCTTTAGAGACGTGTCTATTCAAGACCTTTCCCCATTTTTTAATTGGTGAGTTGTAGAGTTCTTTATATATTTTGTATTTTAATGCCCTATCAGTTATATGATTTACAAATGTTTTCTCCCATTCTGTAGATTTTCTTTTTACTTTCTTGATAACGTCTTTTGATACACAAATTTTTAATTTTGATGTAGTCCGGTTTATCTATTTTGACTTTTGTTGCCTGTGCTTTTGATGTCATATCCAAGAAATCATTGCCAAATCCAGTGTCATGAAGCTTTGCCCCTATGTTTTCTGCTAAGAGTTCTGTGGTGTTAGTACATATGTTTAAGTCATTCTTTCATTTTGAGTTAATTTTTGTAGATGGTGTAGGGGTCCAACTTCATTCTTTTACATGTGGAAATCCAGTTGTCCCATCATGAATTTGAGTAAAATTTGGAGGATGGGTATGTAGTTATATGCTTTCTGAATTCTTATAGCTGATAATATTTTTGCTGTCTTCACAAATGCAAAAGACCAATTTTTCCTAAAATTTTGTCAACTTACATAATTATAGGCTATCACTTACTGCCATAGAGAAGACTGAGGCCAGCCCAATTTATGTTCCTTTTCAGGTTATTTATTTTTCTCCATCCTGCATATTTGTAAAATTCTTTGCTTATCATTTGAATGTTAAAGAATTGCTTGGACATGTCTAACTAGTATTGTCTCTTCATTTATGTTGTATGGAACATGTAAGTCATCATTCAGTGGATTCAGGTCTTTTTTAACTGAAGAAAGCCTTCTTCTATTACTTATTTAAATAAGTATTGATTCTACTCTGTTGCAGCAGTTTTCTCTGCTAGGTCTCCATTTGATGTTCTTCATATTCATCATCTCATAATTGTAGTATTTTTGTTCTTTTCTTTTACATTAGAAGAGGTTTCTCAAGTGTGTCTTCCACATGATTTTAGTAATACAGATTCTTCTCTTTCTGTTTTTAATTCTGCTTTAAATTCATTTTTGATTATTGTTACTTTCCTTACACTCGTTTAGTTCAGTTCAGCCAAGTTTCTCTTTGTTACCTTAGAATGTTATCATTCACTGTCAATTTAATCAGTTCCATGTTTTCTTGAGTTTTATATACACCATGAAGTGGAAGCTGCCTAAATCTTTCTTAGAGTAAATCTTTCATAAGTATCCTCATGCTCCACCTTTTGAATGAAGTTTTTTCCTCCATGTTTTTAGGGTATATAATATTTTCATAATTTCATGTTAATTGTTAACTAATTTGTGAACCAAAATGACAAACCCAACCCTAATGTTTCCAAGAAAATTTGTCGGATTCTTGTTGAAACCCCTCACCTGGAATATTAGAGTCTTATTCCCTGGATTTTAACTTGGGTAGATTGTTGATAGAAGTTTACCTGACTAATTCAATGTCCCAGGACTTGAAGGGAGTGGGTGCAGGGCTGGGGCTGCAGGGTGTGTCAGCAGGGGAACTTCATCTCCTCCAGGCTCGAAGAAGCCTCTGAACCAGGCTCTGGTTTGCAGAACATAATTTTCTATTTGGCCTGGCTGCCATACCAATGGTTGATGTGGCTACATATAGGTTCTTACTAATTTCTTCTTCCCAGTTCTAGAAGGATCACTGTCTGTCTGGGCTTTCTCTCATCTAGAAATTTCCAGTGCAACAACTTCTAAGGCTGGTGGCCAACAACTATGAACTGTGAATTGAGAGAGGTGAAATGCCTCTCCTCTGGCTGGATCCTACCCTCTCTTTCCAAATTAGGGAATATTAATAGGTTTTGGCAGAACTCATATCTACCTACTATAAAACACATCCCATCTTCACTTTATCGTTACAGATAATTGGCTCTCAGTCTTCCAATTTGATGCACTTGCCATTTGTGACATAAGGATGGTGTTGCACCTTTGGTCCAATGTGAATAGAAAACAGAAACATCTACTGAGAGAATCATGTGAATTTTTGTACTCTGTCGTCTAGGCTGGGATGCAGTGGTGCGATCATAGCTCACTGCAGCCTCGAACTCCTGGGCTTAAATGATCTCTCTGCCTCAGCCTCCTGAGTAGCTGAGACTACAAGCACATACCACCATACCCGGCTATTTAAAAAAAAAATTTTTTTGTAGACATGGGCTCTTGCTTATACAGTCCTGTCTTGAACTCCTGACCTCAAGCAATCCTACCACCTTGGCCTCCCAAAGTGCAGGGATTACAGGCATGAGCCATTGCACCTGACTGGTTTTGTTCTTTTCTTTTCTTTTTTTTTTTAAACTCCAATAGCTTTTGGGGTACAAGTGATTTTTGGTTACATGGATGATAGCAATGAATTCTGAAATTTTAGTACACCTGTCACCAAAGTAGTGTACATTGTACTCCAGTATGGAGTTTTTAAATCCCACACGCCTCTCCACCTGTCCCCCTTCTGAGTCTCCAAAGTCCATTGTTTCACGCTATATGTCTTTGTGTATTGATAGCTTAGCTACCACTTAAAAGTGAGAACATATGGTATTTGGTTTTCCATTTCTGAGTTACTTCACTTAGATTAATGGCCTCCAGCTCCTTCCAAATTGCTGCAAAAGACATTATTTTCCCCTTTATATGACAGAGTAGTATTCTGTGGTGTATATATAATACATTTTCGGTTTTTGGTTTTTTTTTTTTTTTTTTTTTAAGACAGTCTTGCTCTGTCGCCCAGGCTGGAGTGCAGTGGTATGTTCTCGGCTCACTGCAACCTCCACCTCCTGGGTTCATGCCATTCTCCTGCCTCAGCCTCTCAAGTAAGTAGCTGGGACTACAGTGCGTGCCACGATGCCTGGCTAATTTTTTGTATTTTTAGTAGAGATGGAGTTTCACCATGTTAGCCAGGATGATCTCGATCTCCTGACCTCATGATCCGCCTGCCTCAGTCTCCCAAAGTGCTGGGATTACAGGTGTGAGCCACCACGCCTGACCTATACTACATTTTCTTCATCCCCTCATTGGTGTTGGTGCACTTAAGTTGATTCCCTATCTTTGCAATTGTGAATTGTGCTGCAATAAACATACATGTGCATGTATAATGACTTCTTTTCCTTTGAGCGGATTTAGTGCAATTACTGGAATGAATGGTAGATCTACTTTTAGTTCTTTATGGAATCTTCATACTGCTTTTCATAGAGGTTATACTAATTTACATTCCCACCAGCAGTGTATAACCATTCTCCTTTCACCCACATCCACACCAACATCTATTGTTTTTTGACTTTTTAATAATGGCTATTCTTGCAAGAGTAAAGTGGCATCTCATTACAGTTTTAATTTACATTTCTCTGGTGATTAGTGATGTTGAGCATTTTTTTTCACATTTTTCTTTCCCATTTGTGTATCTTCTCTTGAGAAATGTCTATTCATATCATTTGCACACTTGCAAATGAGTTTTTTTTTTTTTATAATTTGAGTTTCTTATAGATTCTGGATAATAGTCCTTTGTTGGATGCATAGTTTGTAAATATTTTCTCCCATTTTGTGAGTTGTCTGTTTACTCTGATGATTATTTCTTTTGCTATGCAGAAACTTTTTAATCAGGTACCATTTATTTATTTTTGTTTTTGTTCCATTTTCTTTTGGGGTGTTAGTCATGAAGCTTTGCCTTGGCCAGGAGACTTTCCAAGGTTATCTTCTAGATTTTTCATGGTTTCAGGTCTTACAGTTTTTGATCCATCTTAAGTCGATTTTTGTACAGGGTGAGAGATAGAAATCTAGTTTCATTCTTCAGCAGGCGGCTAGCCAGTTTTCCCAGCACCATATATTAAATAGAGTGTTCCTTTCCCAATTTATGTTTTTGTATGCTTTGCTGAAGATTAGTTGGTTGTAAGTATTTGACTTTCTTTCTGGGTTCTCTATTCTGTTCCATTGGTCTGTGTGCCTACTTTTATACCAGTGCTATGCCGTTTGGTAACTATAGCCTTGTGGTGTAACTTGAAGTCCAGCAATGTGATGCCTCCAGATTTTGTTTGTTTGTTTGTCTGTTTTTGTTTTTGTTTTGCTTAGGATTCTTTTTGGCTACTTGAGCTCTTTTTTGGCTCCATATGAATTTTACGATTGTTTTTTCTAGTTCTGTGAAAAACAATGTGGGTATTTTGATGGGAATTGCATTGAATCTGTAGATTGCTTTGGGCAGTATGGTCATTTTCACAATATTGATTCTTCCAATCCATGAGTATGGGATGTGTTTTCATTTGTTTGTGTCATCTATGATTTCTTTCAGTGGTGTTTTGTAGTTCTCCTTGTTGCTGTCTTCCACCTCTTTGATTAAATATATTCCTAGACATTTTATTTTATTTTGCAGCTGTTGTAAAAGGGATTAAGTTTTTTATTTGATTCTCAGCTTGGTTGTTGTTGGTGTATAGCAGTGTTACTGATTTGTGTACCTTGATTTTATAACCTGAGACTTTACTGAATTCATTTATCAAATCTAGAAGTCTTTTGGTGGACTCTTTAGGAGTTTCTAGGCATATAATCATATCACCAGTGAACAGTGAAAATTTGACTTCCTCTTTTCCATTATGGATTCCCTTTCTTTCTCTTGCCTGATTATTCTGGCTAGGACTTCCAGTACCATGTTGGATAGAAGTGGTGAAAGTGGGCATCCTCATCTTGTTCTAGTTCTCACAGGGAATGCTTTCCCCTTTTCTCCATTCAGTATGAAGTTGGCTGTGGGTTTGTCATACATGGTTTTCATTAATTTGAGGTAAGTCCCTTCTATGCCTAGTTTGTTGAGAGACTTTTTGTAATGAAGGCCTGCTGGATTTTATTGAATGCTTTTTCTGCATCTATTGAGATGATCATATGGTTTTTATTTTTATTTCTGTTTATGTGATATATCACATTTATTGACTTGTGTATGTTAAACCATCCCTGAGATGAAACCATTCCTGCATCCCTGGTATGAAACCCACTTAATCATGGTGTATTATCTTTTGTAATATGTTGTTGGATTTGGTTAGCTAGTATTTTGTTGAGAATTTTTGCGTCTATGTTCATCAGAAATTGGTCTGTAGTTTTTTTGGTTGTTGTTGTTGTTGCTGTTACATCACTTCCCGGTTTTGGTATCAGGGTGATACTGGCTTCATAGAATGATTTAGGGAGGATTCCCTCTTTCTCAGTCTTTAGGAGTAGTTTAAATAGGATTGGTACCAATTCTTCTTTGAATGTCCAGTAGAATTCAGCTATAAATCTATGTAGTCTGGACTTTTTTTTTTATTTTTAGTTGGAATTTATTTTATTATTACTAATTTAATCTCACTGCTTGTTGTCTGTTTGGGGTTTCTGTTTCTTCCTGATTTAATCTAAGAGAGTTGTATGTTTCCAGGAATGAATCCATTTCCTCTGGGTTTTCTAGTTTGTGTGCATAGAGGCGTTCATAGTGCTCTCAAATGATCTTTTGTGTTTCTGTGGTGTCAGTTGTAATGTATCCAGTTTCATTTCTAATTGAGCTTATTTGAACTTTCCCTCTTCTTGGTTAATCTAGCTCATGGTCTATCAGTTTTGCTAATCTCTTCAAAGAACCACTTTTTGTTTCATTGATCTTTTGTATTTTGTGTTTCAATTTCATTTAGTTCTGCTCTGATCTTTGCTATTTCTTTTCTTCTGCTAGCTTTGGGTTCAGTTTGTTCTTATTTCTCTAGTTCCTTGAGGTGTGACATTAGATTGTCAATTTGTGATCTTTCAGACTTTTTTATATTGGCATTTAGCACTATAAACTTTCCTCTTAGCACTACTTTTGCTGTAGTCCAGAGGTTTTGATAACTTGTATCACTATTATCATTCATTTCAAAGAATGTTTTCATTTCCATCTTGATTTCATTGTTAATCTAAACATCATTCAGGAGCAAATTATTTAATTTTCATGTATTTGTATAGTTTTAGGGTTTCCTTTTGGAGTTGACTACTAGTTTTATTCCACTATGTTGGAAGATACTTCATATGACACTGAGAAGACACTTGATATGATTTCAATTTTTAAAAATTTATTGAGACTTGTGGCCTATCTTGGAGAATGTCTCATGTGCTGGTGAGAAGAATGTATATTCTGTAGTTCTTGGGCAGAATGTTCTGGAAATATCTTAGGTCTATTTGTCTTAGCATGTAGTCTAAGCCCATTGTTTCTTTGTTGACTTTCTGTCTCAATGATCTGTCTAGTGCTTGCCAGTGGAGTATAGACGTCCCCCTCTATTATTTTGTTGCTATCTAACTCATTTCTTAGGTCTACTAGTAATTGGTTTATGAATCTGGCAGCTCAAGGGTTAGGTGCGTATATATTTAGGATCGTACTATCTTCTTGCTGAATTGAGCCTTTTATCATTATATAATGACCTTCTTTTACTGTTGTTGCTTTAAAGTCTGTTTTATTTGATATAAGAATAGCTACTCTTCCTCACTTTTAGTTTCCATTTGCATGGGATATCATTTTCCACACCTTTACCTTGAGTTTATAGGAATCCTTACATGTTAGATAAGTCTCTTGAAGACAGCAGATATTTGGTATGTTATTCTTTATCCATTCTGTCAATCTGTATCTTTTAAGTGAAGTATTTAGGCTATTTTTATTCAATATTAATATTGAGACATAAGGTACTATTCAATTCATCATGTTAATTGTTATCTACTTTGGGTTTTCTTTTTTTTTTTTTCGCATTATGTTATTGTTTTATAGGCCCTGTGAATTTTATGTTTTCAAGAGGTTCTACTTTTGTGCATATCAAGCTTTTGCTCCAAGATTTAGAACTCCTTTTATCATTTCTTTATAGGGCTGGTCTGGTAGTAACAAATTCCCTTAGCATTTGTTTATCTGAAAATGACTTTATTTTGCCTTCATTTATGAAACTTATTTTTGCTGGATACAAAATTCTTGGTTGAGTTATTCTGTTTAAGGAGGCCAAAGATAGGACCTCAATCTCTTCTGCCTTGAAAGGTTTCTGATGAGAAGTCTGCTCTTAGCCTGATGGGTTTCCCTTTATAGGTTACCTAATGCTTTTGTCTCATTGATCTTAGAATTCTTTCCTTCACATTGAGTTTAGATAGCCTGATGGCTATATGTCTTTGTAATGATCTTTTACAGTGAATCTCCCAGAAGTTCTTTGAGCTACTTGTATTTGGATATCTAAATCTCTAGCAAGGCCAGGAAAGTTTTCCTCAGTTACTCCCTCAAATAGGTTTTCCAAACTTTTTGCTTTCTCTTCTCCCTCAGGAACACCAATTATTCTTAGGTTTAAGTGTTTTACATAATCCCATATTTTTTTGGAGACTGTTCATTTATTTTGATTCTTTTTGCTTTTTTTTTTTTTTTTTTTTTTGTCTAGTTGGATTAATTTGAAAGCCTTGTCTTCAAACTCTGAAATTCTTTCTTCTACTTGTTCTAGTCTATTGTTGAAATGTTCCACTGCATTTTGTAATTCCCTAAGTGTGTCTTTCATTTCCAGAAGTTCTATTTTTTATTATATCCATCTCTTTAGAAATTTTTCATTCATATCCTGAATTGTTTTTTAAATTTCTTTATGTTGGTTTTCACATTTCTCTGGTATCTCCTTGAGTAGCTTAATAATCAATCTTTTGAATTATTTATCTGGTATTTCAAAGATTTCATCTTGGTTTAGATCCATTGCTAGAGGGCTAGTGTGATCTTTTGGGGGTGTTATAGAACTGTGTTATGTCATATTACTAGAATTATTTTTCTGGTTCCTTCTCATTTAGGTAGTCTATTTCTAATAATTATTTTTGAGTTTAATTTTGATTTGACTTTTTTTTATTTTTTTTTTCCCCTTAAGGATGTGACTTTAATGTTTATAGTTTATTGTAGCCTAATTCAGATCTTGGTGCTTTTAGGGGTGAAGACTCTGTATGAGTTCCTTGGCTCTAGAGAGTCTTTGTTCCTTGGTTATGGAGAGTCTTCCTCAGATGCTGGTTGTAGTAGCAATGTGATCAGTGTATGAGCAAGTTCACTATCTCCTATAGCACTGGAATGGCAGAGGTCACTTGAAGCTTATCTCATTCCCCTGTGGTGTGTACTTTCTTATCTATTTATTTTTCCCCCAGTGTTTTATTTACTGTGTTGAACAGTTCAGGCTTTATGCCAATAGGGGAGGTGTCCATGGATTAAAAACTAGCTGTAGTTAAAGCAGGTGGGTAAATTCAATGGTGGGAAGAGGTCCTAGCCTTGACAGAGATAGCTGGGGGAGCTTTCAGTGAAACAAACTGAAGTCTTATCATAAGGAAGGACTGGATCTACCTCAGCTCCCCTATTAGGCCAGCAGGCATGCCATCCCACACCCAGACTCACACCCGACCCAGTATTTCAACTATTCAGATCAGAAAGACACCTTTTTGCATCTGCAGGAATGTTGATGTTTCAAGTAGAAAAGAATTGTGACTCTACCTCTCATGTAAACCTGTACTTGGAGGATGCTCCTCCTGTGGGGATGCAGTTACCCTGAAGTATTCCAGAATGGCTGCTTCTAGGTACACATACCAGTCTCCTCTGGGAAAAGCCCTAGCTCTGTCTGCAGTGGTGGATGAGGGGGGAAAGAAGTTTCCTTCTCCAAGATCCTTAATGAGCACCAGGGCTGCCTGAGTGTTGGGGTAGACTGTCAGACTTTCCCTGTTAAACCCAGCACTGAAACTGTGCTTCTACTGAAAGAAACTTCCCAGAAGCAGAAAGATCTGGGATATAAGTCCTGCCATCCAGGTTATTTTGTCCCATGGGGTATTTCCTTGATGTGATACCCTCTCCCTTCCCCTAGGTGTGGGAGTCCCTGAGAACCAGATTACTATGAATGTTGTTGCTCTTCTAGGTCCAGCCACCCAGTGGGGCTGCCACATTACAGGCTGGTGCTGGGGAATGTCTGCAAGGGACCCAGAGATGTGACCTGTCCTCAAGTCTCCCAGCAGCAGATACCAGCACCAGCTCTGTTGGGGGTGGCAGGGGAGTGACATAGACTCTGTGAGATTCCTTTGTTATAGATAACCTTGATGTGTTGGCTTTCTCAAATGCCAGTTGTAGATGTGATGAACTGGTCATATGGACAGACTCAGGACCTCCTGGTTAGCCTCCTGGTGCAGGCAAAGGTGATAGCTGAGGTCACACACAAGTTTTCTCCCTCCTGGGTGCTGTATTGTTATACCTGGAGATACTGTAATGGATTGTGTTGGTTGGCTTCCAGCCAGGAGGTGGTACTTGCAATACAGCACCAGCTGTGGTAGTAGTGGTGGGATTTGTACTTGCCTTATGTTACCCAGAGATGTAAGAGTACCCCGGGAAGATACTCTGGTTTCTCAGGCAGTGGGCGGGGCCATAAAGCTCCCAAAAGTTATTTTTCTTTGTATTAAGCTGCCAGAGCGTGTGGAGGGGCAAAGCCTGGTTGGGGCTAGGTCAGTCAGGTTCATGCTCTGTGACAAGCCGTGGTTCCTGTTGGAGTTGGGGGGCAGTTCTCTGGCTGCTGGGGTAATGTTCCAAGAGCCTAGCTGCTTCTGCTGCACAGAAGAGTTTGCATGGGGAGTTGGGAGTAGCAGGTGTCAGTAAGCCCTACCATGCTACTACACACTTGGCAAGGCAGATCTCACACCCGCAGTTTTCCACTAGTAGCAGTGAGCGAAGTTCTAGGTTGTCTATGCTCAGAACTCACAACTGCCCCAGGCCATAAACTTTCCCCCACAGAGATAGCAACCAAGGCTTTCAGCCCACACCCCTCCCAGACACTCAGCTTCTGCACTTGTGGCTGCAGCACACTTCCCACTTACTCCCTGGTTTTGGCCAAGGGAGTTCTCCACTCAAGATTATTTCGTGAAATTCAGTTGGGAGTTTCTTTTAACCTGCAACCACTGCTTGAGTTAGTTAGTTGGGAGACTTCTATGAAGTTCCCTGTGAGCCAAATAAGGAATGGCTTCTCTTGGCTAGTGCTGGAGACTGGGAACACATGCAAGATACTTCTCACTGCCACTTCTACTTTTATATTCTTTACCACTCGCTAAATCAGTTCCAGCACTGGGCAGGCTTAAGGCTTTCCCATGTGGGTTGTATTTCCAGGTTCCCCTGTGGGGCTTTATATCACTCTCTCAAACTCTGGGGACTTAACAATTTTTTGCCTGGCTTACAATGTAGCTGCAGCCTCCTCCTTTCAAAGAGTCTGTGGATTTCAGTTTTCCTGTTAAGTGCTTGTGTTGCTTCTCGGAAAAAAAGTTCACAGTGTAAGTATCTACACACAATTTTGTCTGTCCGAGTCAAGGAAGCCTGCACACATTGCCTCCATTCTTCCATCTTGGAAAAACAGCAACAACAACAACAAGAAAATGGTTTTGCTCTTTATTTTATTCTTCTGCGATTGTTTTTTTAATCATTTGGTAGAATTCCCCGTGAAGTCGTCTGATCCTGAACTTTTCTTTCTAGGAGGTTTTTTTTTTTTTTTGATTACTAATTCAATCTTTTTAATTGTTATAGATCTATTCTGTTATAGGTCTATTCTTGTTGAGCCAATTTTGATAGTTTTTATCTTTCTAGAAATTGGTCTATTTAATTTAGGTTATCTGATTTGTTGACATACAGTTATTAATCGTATTCCCTTATGATACTTTGTATTTCTGTAATATCAATAGTGATGCCCCTCTTTCATTTTTAAATTTTTGTACCTTGAGTCTTCTCCCTTTTCTTCTTGGTCATTGTAGCTAAAGGTTTGTTGATTTTATTGATCTTTTTAAAACAACCAACCTGATTTACTCTTCTTTTTCCAGTTTTTTTCAAGTGGAAAAAAACTATTGATTTGAGATTTTTCTTTTTGACACAGTCACTTAACAGCTATAAATTTCCCTCTAACCACTGTTTTACCTGCATCTCGTAGGTATTGGTATGTTGTATTTTCATTTCATTTATTTCAAGATATTTTCTAATTCCCCTTGTGATTTCATTTTTGGATGACTTATTATTTGGGATTGTGTTGTTTAATTTTTACATATTTATAAATGTCCCAAATTTCTTTGTTACAAGTTTCTAGTTTCATTCTATTAAAAGTTGAACATAATTTATATGATTTCTACCCTTTTAAATTTAAGTGTTGTTTTATGGTCAAGTATATAGTCTCTCCTGGAGAATGATCAATATGCACTCTGGAAGAAAGTCTATAATGCTGTGGTTAGGTGAACATTATATAGATGTTTCTTAGTCTAGTTGGTTTATAGTATTATTCCAGTCTTCAGTTTCCTTCTTGATCTTCTGCCTAGTGGTTCTATCCATTATTGAAAGTGAGATATTGGAGTTTTCAACTATTATTATTGAATTTTCTGTTTCATTCTTTGATTCTGTCACTTCTTGGACATAGGGTCTTTGTTGTTAGCCGTGTATAAATGTTTGTAATTGTTATATCTTTTTTTGTGTGTGTGTGACAGGGCCTTGCTCTGTCACCCAGGCTAGAGTGCAATGGTGTGATCTCAGCTAACTGCAGCCTCCACCTCTCGGGTATAAGAGATTCTACCTCCTCAGCCTCCCAAGTAGCTGGGACTACAGGCTCATGCCACCATGCCTGGCTAATTTTTATATTTTTAGTAGAGATGGGGTTTCACAGTGTTGGCCCGGCTGGTCTCTAACTGGCCTCAAGTGATCCGCCTGCCTTGGCCTCCCAAAGTGCCGGGATTACAGGCATAAGCCTGGCCTTATAATTGTTATGCCTTCTTGATAAATCAACATTTTTATTGTTTTAAAATATCCTTTTTTATTTCAGTAACAATATTTATCTTAAAGTATATTTTGTCCAATATTAGTATATCCACTCTAGCTCTCTTTTGCTTACTGTTTGTTTTTTAATTCTTTTACTTTCAACCTATTTGTTTCTGACTCTAAAGAGTATGCTTCTTGTAAATAGCATGTAGTTGGTTTACAGTTTTTAAAATCTATTCTGTCAATGTCTGCCTTTTAATTGGCATGCTTAAACCACTTACATTTAATGTAACTGCTGATAAGGTATAATTTACATTTGTCATTTTGCTATTTGGTTTCCATTTGTTTTATTTTCTTTTTGTTCCTATATTCTGCCATTAACTGAATTCTTTGGTATTAAATAGATATTTTCTATTATACCATTTAAAAGTTCTTGTCATTTCCTTCTCTATATAATTTTTACTTATTTTGTTGACATGGGGATTAGAGTTAACATTCTTAACTCATAACAATCTAATTCAGATTAATGCCAACTTAAGTTGAATTGGATATGAAAACTTTTTTCCTAGTTCTGTTCCTTAATCCTGCTTTCAGGCGGTTACTGTCATACAGATTACATCTTTGTACTTTATTTGCCCATCAACAAAGGGTTATAATAATTGCTCTTTACAGTTGTTTTCTTAATCAGATAGAAGGAAAAATATATAACATTTGTACTCTATTCTTATATTTATCTATGTAGCTACCTTTATTGATGCTTTTGATTTTTTTATGTGGATTTATGCTACTGTTTAGTATTCTTCTATTTTAGCTTGAAGGATTCATTTTAACATTTCTAGTAGGGCCAGCCTGCTAGTGATAACTTCTCTGTTTTTTTTTTTCTGTGAATGTCTTAATTTATTCATTTTTGAAAGATAGCACTGCTTAGTATAGTATTCTTGGTTGACATTCACAACCAAGAATATATAATTGTTAAATATGTTGAATTTTTATATGTATTATTATTAAATTGTTTTATGTGTGTTAAATTGTTACTATATTAAGTATTCTTGGTTTGAATGTTAACCAAGAAAACTATATTAAGTTTTCAGATATTGGTTTTTAGGGTTTTTTTTTCTTTTGTTGCAGCACTTTGTGTTTGTCATTCCACTGCCTCTTCAGGCAGCCATGAAGTTAAACAATTGCCCACAATTGTTTAGACAAATGCACTCAGGGGAAGGCTATTTGCACTTGGGGAGCAATGAATCAGGTGAAATAGACCGCAGATGAGGTCTCTCAGGGTACCACTAACCAGGTCAAATGATAATTCTCTGGAATGAGGCTTCAAAGGAATTCTAGCCCTGTTCTTTGTCCTCTGGTGACTGACAAGTGCTAGTTTTCAACATGAATTTGTGCTGTTAATTTTCAAGGCTACTGTGGAGCTGAAGAGTAAATTATGGGACAAGTTAAAACTCTAAAAAGCTCACTCTTCTTACCAAGATTCAGCTGTTTTTCTTGAATAAATGCTCCCAGATTGCTGCAAGTCTTTTGTTAATATCCTGATTTCTGAGAAAGTTGATATTGGCAATCCAATTTTTGCCAGTTTTCTCATTATTTGTATGGATTAGAGAATTTTTGGAGATTTTTACCCTGCCATTTTCACTGACATTACTTGCTCCATGCTTTTTTTTTTTTTTTTCCCCCCCAGACAGTGTCTAACTCTGACACCCAGGCTGGAGGTGCAGTGGTGCAATCACAGCTCACTGCAGCTTCAATTTCCAGGGCTCAGGTGATTCTCCCACCTCAGCCTCCTGAGTAGCTGGGACTACAGGCACCCACCACCAGAGCCCAGCTAAATTTTTGTATTTTTTGTAGAGACAGAGTTTTGCCATGTTACCCTGGCTGGTCTCAAACCCCTCAGCTCAAGCATTCCACCTGTCTCAGCCTCCCAAAGTGCTGGGATTACAGGTGTGAGCCACTGCACACAGCCCATTTTGTGCTTTTGAACTTGTTTTCTCTTCCTGGATCACCCTTCCTTTCCTAAACTCCTGCATGAATTCTTTCCACGTTTCAATTATTTGTCTGTGTCTTTCTCAACATTAAAATGAACGCTTTCTATTTTATGAGTTTCCAACTCTTCAGCGTGGTGCCAAGTTTAATGTAAAGAAAGGTGTTATCAGTGTTCTATAGCTTAACTTAAATGCACACACCTATCTTGGGTGACTTCACTTAAGGCTTTAAAGGATAAAATGCAAACTCCACTTACCAAAAAAATAAAACTAAGTTATTGATAAACCTCTACATAATAGACAGATATGTCAATTATATGTTCTTCTGCCTACCATACCTAGGAGTCTTTCTGGGTGTGGTTGGGCCTTAGATAATTCAAGGTTACAAACTATACGAAGAAGAATCACTGTGTGCCCAGCTTGGGGAGAAAAACTGTTATAAATCTCTAATTTCAGCTATGGCTGTGTAATCTCAGCCTGAAATATTTAGAGAAGATATTTGGTTGAGAAGACTTCTAGAGGTGGTTGATCAAAAGGAGTTATAGTGAGCTGTACTGGGCAACCAAGCTAAGGTACAAAGAGCTGCAGATGTGGTTGACCTATATGCCATGTCTTTCATTTCCTTTTTGATATAGCCTTTAAATGACTTATTTGCTGCACAGTGCTATTCAATGTTACTTTTTAATCTCAAATCATTTTCATCTCATTTGATGATTGAGGCAAAGTAAAACAGCTGGAAGCTGAGGATGTGTATAATCTTGCTCTTAATTGGATGTTACAGAAGAAAACAGAATCTGAGTAGTCCTTGGTGCCAAAAGCCTAGAAGCCTCCTGTGCTAATGACTGGCTACTCAATGTTGTAATATGGCAAGAATTCACCAAGTGATAAGATTGTTATTTGAAATAAGGCCACATGAGCTAGGGATAAATGCCTGCTCTTTACTCCTGGTTGGTAGTGTCCTGGCTGCTTATGATTGATAGGGTTTCTCATGGTGATAGAGGAGAATGAATTGGGAGGTGGCTGTGATAGGTAATGCATTATGGAATAAGATAATTTAACCTACATATTATCTAGTAGGACTTTGTTAATAGCCTTTCTTTGAATAGAGCTTGAAATGTCAAGTTGCCCCTTCTGATACTAGAGTACAAAAATGAAGACAGTAAAAGTATCCTACAGTTCTACTTATCTCTGTTTTTATGCCATTTTCTGATGACCCCAAGGAGGCTTGGGTACTGGGGCAGAAACGTGGTAGTGAGAAACATTGTAATGTTTTCATGATACATTTAGAAAATAAAGACAAATGTAAAACAACTATTTCAATTGGTGCCCGTCATTTGGCACTTTGTTTCATGAGTTGTTTTTACAAAATGTTTGACAATACAGACTAATTGCTGTTTAGGTATCAAACGTCATTCATTTCTATTCTTTCCTATCATTGTTATTGTTGTGTCTGGACAGGTTGAAATTGACCACTTTTATTGATGGAGCTCCTGCCCAAAAGGCCAAATTTTATTTTCTCAACATTGATTGTAGATTATAAACTCCCATAAACCTATGGTAAAAAGCCATGTTCTCCTGGTATTTTGTTTCCTCAATCATGTTTCAAGAACAAATATTGTGGTTTCTGAATAGTGAAACCAAAATGTGGGATCTGAGTGTTCCTTTTGGTGATGATGACTCCAACATTCACTTTGAGAGATTTTATTATTCTCAGAGGAAGGACAGGATATTATCTCCAAGGTAAACTTTGTGAGCTTTCTTAGCTTCCCAAGGTCCTGAGGGAAAGCTTAGAAGAAATCTTTTGATTCCTAATTTGGATGCCTGAATCAGGAACTTTACGTTATCATGACTGATCACCAGCAGACTGATTTTTGAAGAGTACCTGCCAGGTCTTCTAAAGAAAAATAATAAAGGAGGAATTGAAGTAGTGGTGGTAATAGTTAACTTCCTATGATACTAGG
This sequence comes from Theropithecus gelada, assembly GCF_003255815.1. Taxonomy (NCBI): domain Eukaryota; kingdom Metazoa; phylum Chordata; class Mammalia; order Primates; family Cercopithecidae; genus Theropithecus; species Theropithecus gelada. The sequence goes on from NC_037668.1 coordinate 8,310,563, forward strand.
ATTGAGACTCCTGAGTAAAGAGGGAAGATAAATCTGTGCCCAACTTCTGATGGAGGTGGGAAGTGTAGTAGAAACATGTACTTAAAAAGCAAAAAAACTCATCTTTCAGAAAATACCAGCTGAAAGGTTGTTGTCCCTGCCTGAAGTAATTGATTGGCGGGTAGTAGGGAGTGCAACAAAGGGTGGTGCCATTAAACTGTCTTTATCTAGCTCTGGGAAACCCAAGTGAGTTCTTCAACAGAGGTATATTAGTCTGTGTGGACTGCCATAACAAAATACCATAGGCTGAATAACTTAAACAACAGAAGCTCATTTTCTCACAGCTCTGGAGGCTAGAAATCCAAGATCAGGGTAATTTCAGGCTTGGTTTCTCCTGAGACGTCTTTTTTTGGCTTTCAGATGACTGCCTTCTCGCTGTGTCCTCATGTGGCCTTTCCTCTGTGTACGTGTGTGTCTGTCTTCCTCTTATAATGACACCAGTTTTATTGGACTAGGGTTCTTATGATCTCATTGAACCTTAATTACCTCTTTAAAGACTCTGTCACCAAATACAGTCTCATTCTGAGGTACTGGGGGTTAGGACTTCAGCATATGAATTTGTGGGGATATAGTTCAGTTCACAACAAGAAGAGACAGTCAACTTCACCACTGGGAGGAGAAAGCAGGGAGCACACAACAAAGGAGCTGTGATTGACGTGGGAGCTAATGACCACTGAAGTATAGTCATGAGACCTCAAGTGTAGGCAAAAGAACTGAAACCAGGCAGGGGGGTTTGGACCTTTATCCTAGTTTAGCTTGCTCCTGATGCAGCAGGAGAAGGGACAGCAGCAGTGAGCACACAATATAAGGAGAAAAGCTAGTGGAAAGGAGGAACCCATTAACATGTCCAATTAGAGATCTGTGGAGCACTCAGGAAAGCACTGAGAGGTGTAAGACGTGGACACAGACATCAGAGAGCACACAACACAACATGAGAACATGTGAAAAGTTATTAAATGCAGAGAAACGATCCAAATAGTTACCGATGTTTTGTTGAGTCCTCTTCGTGCTAAGCAGTGGGCCAGGCATGGAAATGCACTGGTGAGCCCACCGGACCTGGCCCCTGGCCTCTGTGGCCTCCACTCTAGGGGTGGGAACAGACCTTTGTCTAACGGTCACACAGATTATTTCAAATGGTAAGAAGTGCTCTGAATGCAAAGGACAGCGTGACAGGGTTGAGTGTGGCAGAGAGAATGAATTCTGATCCCTCTCAAAGGAATTCTGAGGGACCGACATGTAGGTTGAGGCCTCACGAATAAGGACTAGTCAGTCAGGCAAGAATTGAAGGCAATTGAAGGCACTCTGTTCCAGCAGTCAGGGTTACATGTGCTAAAGCATTAAGTGAAAGCTAGCTTTTAAAGAAAAGATAATGAGAAAGCTTTTCTGATTATATAAATGAGACATACTTATAGAAAATGTTTTTTTACACAAGAAAGTATTTTAAAATTACCTGAAATTCTGTTTTCTTGAAATAACTACTATGAGAATATATGCTGTTTTATGTGGCAATTAGCTTTAAGCCTTTTTTCCAGTTTCTTCCCATCCTTCCTGCCTCTTCCCTCTCTGTCTCCTACTCATAAGCCATTTGTGCCTCATTTATTACTAATATTAACCATGTGTGTATATTTCCGTACTTTTCTGTTATTATATATAATATAAAATATATTTATAAATATATAACAATTATTTATATATAAATATTTGTCTTACATGTGATAAATATAGAAAATTATTTTTATAAACATTCAGATGTATTAAATGTATAAATATATAATATACATAAAATATTTATATATAATAAATATGTATATAAACTATACATTATATAGTATATATTGTGTATATTGTGTATATGTAGATATAGATAGATACATGCACAGATGAGTTTTTTAATATGTCACTGTTTTTAAATATGGGATTATATTATATACCCTTCTTGGCATCTTTAACAGTTTGCTTTGGACATTCTTCCAAGTTAACTGCCACATGTATAACTCAATGAGTTCTGTCCTAACTGACCCTTAAACACTGATTTAATTGGTTTGGGGTGGGGCCTAAGCACCTGTGGTTTTCAAAAGCTCCCTAGATGATTCTATGTGTAGCCAAAGTTGAGAACCACTAATCCAAATCATTCTTTTAAATAGTTGCACAATAGTTGCACAATATCACATTTTATTCAACTATTCCACCATTAATAGGCAACCCCTTTGTCTCTATTATAAAAAATGCTATAATAAATGTTATATATGTATGTCCTTGTACATATATTTTAGAGCTTATTTGTATAATGGGAAAAATAATAGTACTTATCTCACTGGGTTGTCCATGTAGATAAAATGAGTTAATAATTGTAAAATATTTGAAGCAGTACCTGGCATATCAAATGTGCCTAATATATTTTAGCTATTATATGGCAGGTTTCATCATCATCACTTATATCTGATCATTTATTTCTTTGGGTAGGATTCCCAAGGGTAGGATTACTGACATAGATAGATAGATAGATAGATAGATAGATAGATAGATAGATAGATANGATTACTGACATAGATAGATAGATAGATAGATAGATAGATAGATAGATAGATAGATAGATAGATAGACAGACAGACTCAGTAATCCATAGTGTGAGGCAGGGATTTTATCTAACTTTTCTTCAAGAGTAAACACATATAATTTTGCTAAATATTGCCAGATTATTTTTGAACAAGGTAATAATGATTCACATTTATACCAGCTGTGTTTCAGAAGTACCATTTCCCCTACATCCTTACCAGCAGCAGAATTTTCTACTGTTGAATATTTGTCTGTCAGATAGGTGAGAAGTGATATTACTTCTTTAATTTGCATTTCCCATACCATAAGGGAAAATGAGCTGAACATTTTTCCTATTTTATTAGTCATTTTGAGGGGTGTGTGTGTGTGAGAGAGAGATTCTCCTTTTTTTTTCTTTTTTTAATCTTTGATGTTTCTTTTTTAATACGCCTAGCAGTAAAGTCTCATAAATATGCAGTCACTGTTCATGACATTGACTAGTCCTTGTTTTCTCCTCATCCCCTACAATGTCAAATATACACATAAGCAGTCCAAAGCTGCTAATCTCCCTTGTTAGCGGCTTGTAATTTGGTACAGGTTTAATTCTATTAAGTCATTGATTGAAGGTAGGTACTCGTCTCTCTTAGCAATCCCTAGGTTGATCAATACATATATATATATATATATATATAGTTATACTTAAGTTTTGGGTTACATGTGCAGAATGTGCAGGTTTGTTACATAGGTATACACGTGTTATGGTGGTTTGCTGCACCCATCAACCCGTCACCTACATTAGGTATTTCTCCTAATGCTATCCCTCCGCTAGGCTGCCACCCCCTGCAGGCCCTGGTGTGTGATATTCCCCTCCCTGTGTCCATGTGTTCTCATTGTTCAACTCCCCCTTATGAGTGAGAACATGCGGTGTTTGGTTTTCTGATCATGTAATAGCTTGATGAAGCTGGAGATTCTCCTCTTATGATCTTTTGCCTATATTTTCTATGGGAGATTTGCTCTTTTTTTCTCATTTGTGAGAACTCTTGATTGGCACATATAGTGACCCTTTTTCTTTATTTACATTACAAATATTTTTTCCCAAAATATTAATTATTTTTTCACTTACATGGTATCTCTTATTCACAGAATTAGTTGTAATGTTTATATTTTCAAACATATCTAACTTTTCTTGCATAGCTTCTAGATTTCTTGATTAAGAAGTTCATCCTAATCCCTAGATTATACATAAATTATCTTACAATTTATTTCAAGATTTAAAATTTTCAAATGTGTTTTACGTTAAAACTATATATAGTGTGAGGTAGATTTTAACTAACTTTGCTTCAAGATGCAGAGCCAGTTTTTATAGCACTATCCTTTCTAGCATGATGCTTTTGGAGAAATAATTTTTTAAAAAAGGTCATTAGGGCTAAAACTTTAGAGGTATGGGGAAGATAATAGTGGGAGATGAGAGTTGAAAAGCAGGCAGAAATCAAGTCATGCAGGGTGATGGGAGCATAGAAAAGGACTTCGGAGCTTAACAATGTAATTACATTTAAGAGACTTTCAGCAGGAAAATAACATGATCCAATATAAATTTTAAGACCACTCTGATTCCAGTGTGAAAATGCTGCATAGACAGAAGTGAAGAAGTAGAGGGATACGTAGAAGGCATTACAATAGTCCAGAAAAGATATGATGATGACATTGCTTTTGAGACACAATGGCAGTGGTGGTCAAGAGGAATGGATAGGTAGACCTAAGAGCTATTTTAGAGGTGGACAGGACTGAATGGAAGATTGAATGTGGGAGGTGAGGCCTGAGAAAGACACAAAGATGACTTTAGTTTGGGGAGAATGATGGTTTCTTGATCTTCATAAAACTTTAATTTGGGGAGAACGATGGTTTCTTGATCTTCATAAAACGAGGTAAAAGCAGACTTAGGGGAAAGAGCAAGAGTTTAGTATAAAAGAGATGAAAAGAATCATAAAGGAACATTGTGTAAAAGTCTATCGCAGTAAATTCGAAAGTTTATAGGAAATGGATAATTTCTGAGTCAAACATAAACTGACAGCATTGATCCTAGAAGAGATAGAAAACTTAAACATATCATTAGCCATGAGGATGTTCCAAAATAATTGAGAGTTTTGATTAAAAAAAACAAAAACAAAAAAAACAGGCTAAAGTGCTTTAGCAGCTGAGTTGTATCTAACCTGTAAAGAGAAGACATTTGTTACATTATTTAAGCTATTCTGGATGATTGAAAAGAATAGAGTAATGGCAGCATTGTTGTTTCCAGGCAGAAACCAAGAGGCAAAGAGCATGCTGATCAGAAGCAGAGTTAAGTTATGGCACATTCATACTATAGACTATTATATACCTATTTGAAGAATGAATTCTATCTATAGCTGTAGACATGGCTGGCTGAAGGAGTGGGAATTTCCATACTATATTTTTAGGATGTGAGAACAGAGAGAGTATATATATATTATCCTATTTTTGTAAAATGAAACAACAAAACTGAAACCTAAATGGAATGTGGTGGTGCTGAATTTTGAATTTTCAACTTATCTTTTCATATCTTTGAGGATTTAAAAAAAAAAAAAAAAAAAGAAGACAGAGTCTCACTCTGTTGCCCAGGCTCGAGTATAGTGGTACCATCTCACTGCAACCTCCACCTCCCAGGTTCAAGTGATTCTCTTGCCTCAGCCTCCCGAGTAGCTGGGATTATAGGCACCTGCCATCACACCTGGATAATTTTTGCATTTTTTAGTAGAGACAGAGTTTCACCATGTTGGCCAGGCTGGTCTTGAACTCCTGACCTCAGCTGATCTGCCCACTTCAGCCTCTCAAAGTTCTGGGATTACGGGCATGAGCCACCGTGCTGGGCCACTTTGAGTGGTTTTACTTGTTACTATGAGAGGTTTTTTTTTTTGTTTTTTTTTTTTATGATAAGAATAAAAAGCAATCCATGAGGCTTTAGCCATGTTGATTTTGAGAAATCTTCAAGATATTTAAATAGAAATGCTGAGTGGTGAAGATGCTGTAAGATCTGATGTTCGGAAAAGATGTGTGAACTAGGGTCATCCAAAGGAGTCACACCACCCAGGGCATTTGAAGTCATGGGAGTGGATGGCACCACAAGGTGGGATGTGTAGGTGAGTGAAGTTAAACTCAGGACCAAACCAGGAACTCCAGCAGAGAGATGTTCAGTGGAGGAGGAAGAGCAAATGAAAGAGACAGAGATGGAGCAACCAGATATGCCACGGGAAAATCAGTGTTTCTGGGACAATAGATGTTAAGTGGTAAAGGGCTAAAATGAACCCCACCTTGCTAGAAGTGGTCTCCATGAATGTCTCAGAAGGCTGTAAGAGAAATAAACACCCTCTGCCTTCATTTCCTTTCCACCACCAGAGAAAATTAGCACTTTTCATAGCTTGTTTTTAAGACAGCATGGGGCCAGTTATTTATACGTACTATTAGCTCTCAGGCTTAAACATCATCAACTGGGAGTGGAAGAAACTGGAGAAACTGGAGCCAATCTATGGAGAAGCCAATGCCTTTGGACAAGACTTTGAGAAGAGAATTTTCTAGCAGAGACATTATTGAGGAACTGAATGGAGCAATTTGTTAGAGAGGCCTGTGTTTATTATAGACAGTACCCAGCATCCTTTACGGCAGTGATTCCTGTTAAAATGCAAGGCGAATGTACATGTCTCTTAGACACTTGTCTTGCTTTTCTCCCCTCGTTTCCCACTGCCATTAGCCTAGTTCAGTGCCTAATCTGCTCACCTCTAAACCAGTCCCCTCCCTGTGGTTCCTTAGGGTCTCAACCTAATGTTATGCAGATTGCATACTGCACAAGGATGTCTGAGTGAGGGGCAAGTGGGGCTGAAATCTAACATGCTTTGCCTGCCAACCCATGGATGCTTGTGTAGGCCTGCTGCTTCCTGGAGAATTTTTCTCACAGGGGCGTGGCAAGCTCATGGAGCCTTGACCTTGCATGGCTGGGTTCGGCCAGAGGGGTTGCTTTCACTATTGGCACAGTGATGTTGAAGTGACTGGTAGCAGCCCTGAGTCCCATGGCAACAATGAACTAGACACAATCTCTGCCCTCAAGATTGACAGGTTAGTAGAGATGGCTAATTCCATAGACGACTAGCTGCAAAGCAAATACTTTAAAGAACAATTACTCTCATATCAGTCTTCTTTCAAAATGCTTCAAAGGCTCTCTATTGCCTTCCTTAGCCTTGAATTCAGAACTTTGTATAATCTCTCCAAGCTAATCTGGCATCCTCTACTTTGACCCCTGTCCCTGAGCAAGACTCTATGTCTGTGCCCAGCTGTTATTTCTAGCTTAGGACACCCCTCCCACCCACCTCTCTGGTCAGTCACCGCCCCAGTGTGCACTCAGCCTTCCTGCCCATGCCTTCCTGAAGCAAATATGGCTTGGGCCAGTTGGGACTCGACCCATCATTACAAGGCTGAGGACACTCAATCTTTATGCTTTGTCCTTAATTCTCTAATTTTACCTAAAGCAGGAACCTACGGAATCAATAGTATCATTGCCTTTTTGGCACCCAGCACAGGACTTGTACCAAGCAGGAGTGCAATGAATTTGTTTGTCTAGTCTGAAGATTCTATTAACATTTTCCAATGTACTTTCAAATATTTCTGTTAAATGCTTGCCCTTGAAATTGTGTAGCTACCTTGAAAAGATAGATGTGTAATGCAAAATGATTTATGAGTGTTCTATTACTGCCTCTGACCTACATATATTTTTGTTTCTTTTTTATTCATATATTTTCTTCCTCAGCATGATACATCTTAATAAAGCAAGCCAAACACAGAAATACACACTTTACAGTCATACTGATAGTACTTTTTTGCTCTCAGACATTTATACATTGAGACTGAGTCTGTTTTCTAATTATGCCGATGAATGTTGACAAAACTGAAAAGCAAATAAAAAAGAAGCATCAAGAAACGAGTTCATTTTATTTTTAATGGCATTTGTAGCATTTATACGTTTTTCTGGTTATAAACATGGTTATAAACATACAGCATATGCTCTTTGTAGAACATGTATTGAAACAAATTCACATACACACATAGCCATAATCCACCATTCAAAAGTAACAATTATTGATTTCTTTGTGTTCCTCTCTGTATGAGAGTTTTTCCTCTGAAACCTTTTATCGTTTTATGTTATTCATTTAGATCAATGGACCATTTTGAGTTAATCTTTATTAACTTCATGTAATTCTGAGGTGTGAACTCTATATTAAGGTTTATTTCTTTTCCTGTGGATGACCAATTGTTCCAACACCACCAGCTGGAAAGGATAAGTTTCCTCCACTGAACTGTGTTTACACGTTGTCAAAGATCAAATGGCTGTATTTGTATGAGTCTATTATTGTACTTTCTCTTCTGTTCCATTGATCTCTGGGTCTGTATCTTCGCTATGGGTCTTTTTAAATTAAAACACAGACATATTTGTCATGTGTCATGAGCAATAGAGGCCAGGAGGAGAAAACAGTCCCATATGTGCCCATGAACTGGCAACAATTGCTTCCTCCAACTAGCTAGTCCCTGCCACCTCCCAACACAGAAACTGAGGTGAACAGCTCCATAAAGTTACCACTTAGATCCATCACATAACAAATTAATAAAACCAAATGCCTGTTTTTTGTTTTTTTGTTTTTTGTTTTTTTGGAGAAGAAATCTCACTCTGTCACCCAGGCTGGGCTGGAGTGCAGTGGCACGATCTCGGCTCACTGCAACCTCCGCCTCCTGGGTTCAAGCAATTCTCCCTGCCTCAGCCTCCCGAGTAGCTGGGATTACAGGTGCCCCCAACCATGCCCGGCTAATTTTTGTATTTTTAGTAGATACAGGGTTTTTACCATGTTGGCCAGGCTGCTGTTGAACTGCTGATCTCAGATGATCTGCCTGCCTCGGCCTCCCGAAGTGCTGGGATTACAGGCATAAACCACTGTACCCAGCTTTGTCTTCTTTCTTAAAAGCCTTTCTCACTGTCAGTGTTTTTCTGGTAGTGTCAACTGAAAAATATGCCAGCCTCACATGGCTCAGGTCTGAGGGAAAGGAGTTGCACATAGACTTAAGGAAAAGTTTCAGATAAAAACACAACTCTTTTTTTTTTTTTTTTTAAACCAGGAAGGAAAATGTGAAAATGGAAACACCTTTTACTATTTGATTTGAAAATAAAGTGTCATCCAAGCCATAGCAGAAGCTTCATTATATTGACAACTGGTCTCTGTTAAAACTAAGTTTCTGGGTTGCCCTCCAGCTTGCACCATTTGAATGAGGAAGATCCAGAACGACATTCTAGTGTATAAAAATATAGATGGATGGACATGCGGAGAGATGGAAACAGATACAGTCTCCCTTCCCCCAGCCCAAACCGGAATTTTTTATTTATTTTTTTATTTTTTATTTTTTATTTTTTTAGACAGGGTCTCTCTCTGTCACCCAGGCTGGAGTGCAGTGGCATAATCTCAGCTCACTGCAACCTCCACCTCCTGGGTTCAAGCAATTCTCCTACCTCAGCCTCCTGAGTAGCTGGGATTACAGGCGCACGCCACCACACCCAGGGAATTTTTGTATTTTTAGTAGAAATGGGGTTTCACCATGTTGGTCAGGCTGGCCTTGAACTCCTGACTTCGTGATCCACCCACCTTGGCCTCCCAAAGTGCTAGGATTACAGGTGTGAGCCACCGCACCCAGCCCAAACCAGGATCTTTTATGATGTATGATTTTGTAACTAGAACAGGTCATCTTTGCTGCATAGAGAGCTGGAGTTGACAGCACTGGTTACTTCTCATTCTTTCTTGTTGACCACAAGGCTCTACAGTGGTAGAATTGTTGGTGTTAAATAAACTTATTTTCCTCCTTCAGTCTAATGTTGGGGAACTAGTCCTTTCTGTATGTATTGTGATAATAATTGCAGCTAGGAAATAATGTACTTTTAATTGAAATGGCCAGATGGAGCCATGACTTTTTACAAAGACATGAGTTTTTGCTTCTAAGTTCTACATGGCATGTTCTAATTATTGGGCAGTTTTTCAGCATTCTTGACACCTTTTGGCTGTGAATAGTGGCTTCCTTCAGGTACACAACATCTTACCTGTTTTGCACTTTCCGAGTTAAAATCCATCTTTTCCAGGAAAATTTCCTTATCCCTTTTCTACTTTTGTTGTGTTACCAAATGAACTAATGGGAGCTTACTCATTATTTAACTTTACTTTTCTCACTTTATCTTATGCCTGCAGATGGGAGATAGAATGGGATTAGATTGTAGAATAAGAAAATGGTTCACTGTCATTTAGTCATTAATTCATGCATGCATTCATTCATTTATTAAGCAGCTGCTATATGTCCAATACTGTTTCCAACAAGGTAAATCTTTTCCTTCAAGGAGCTTTTGGTACCACAGGAGCTAGATACAAGCAAAGTAGCAAAATGCAGTTTGATAAGAGCTAAAGTAGGAGTTTAGCACTGGGAGGCCCAGGAGCATCGTATAGAGTCCCCCACTCAGTCTTGAGAATTAGAGAAGGCCCTGGAGCAGGTGACAGCTAAGATAAATCTTGGAGAAAAAATAGAAGTCCAGTGAAGGGGTGGAAGGTAAGGGGAGAGTCCAAGCAGTGAGCATTGTTGGTGCAAGAGTTCAGAGAAGATGGTGAGGGAGGAGTCTTTCAGGGAACTGTTACTATTTTAGTATTGCAGGAGTGCAGAGTGCAGGGGGGAATCTTGTGCATAGTACAGTGTTGCTTTAAAAAGACAAACAAATTAAACAAACAAATAACCCAAACAAGTTAGAATATCCCAGATAAGTTATGTACTCTTGCATCCACCACAGACCCCCATCCCTTTCCATTATTCCACTCTATCCTGGTTAATTTTATTACCCACCTGGCCTATATAGTCATTTGTATTTGGGTTCCCTACCTCTGAACCCAGACCAAAGATCAAATTCAAACTATCTCAGTTACCATGTCAGATGTGAAAGGAAAGACCAGATTTTTGATGGAGCTGTGAAGACCAACCCAGTGAACAATCCTACCCACCAGGTAAGACCAGGAGAATTACTCACATACATTAAAAGAAGGATCTTTCATATGGAACCAACCTAATTGTCCATTGACCAATGAATGGATAAAGAAAATGTGGTACATATACACCATGGAATACTACTCAGTCATGAAAATAATAAAATTATGTCTTTTGCAGCAATTCGGATGGAGTTGGGGGCCACTATTTTAAGTGCGGTCACTCAGGAATGGAAAAACCAAATTCCTTATATTCTCACTTATAGCTGAGAGCTAAGCTATGGGTATGCAAAGGCAAACAAAGTGGTATAATGGACTTTGGAGACTCAGAAGGAGGACCTGGGAGGGGACTAAGAAATAAAAAACTCCATATTGGGTACAATGTACACTACTTGGGTGATAAATGCACCAAAATCTCAGACTTTAGTACTATACAATTCATCCGCATAACCAGAAACCACTTGTATGCTAAAAGCTATTGGAATAAAAATTTTAAAGCAAACAACAAAACCAAACAACACTAAAAAAAAAAAAAAAAGATCTTTTTCCTCAGGGAGTAAAATGGAGTATAAACACAAATATTTATTGAGCTCTTATCATGTGCCAAGTACTATACTAAATTTTTTTATATCGGGCCTTTCTATAAAAGAAGATAATTTAAGCAGTCACAGATGCATGTATATAATTAAATTTATAATCTGTAAGGTGATTTTACACACCTTAAAATATTATATTTTATTTACTGACATTCTAATAATGTCATTTTGCATGTTTAATGCAAACAAATAAACATTCAGTAACGCTTATTGAGGGTCAGTTGTGTGTTAGGTCCTGAGGCTTCCCTGGAAATACAGAATAGACTGGCCCTTGCCTCAGGTTGTTCACTACTGTGGACTTCATCACATCACAGATGATTATCTCTGTCTGGTATTCTGCATTGTCAGATTTAATGTGAGTCATCCTGGGATTACAGGAAATCTTTTAGAAAGTCAGAGTTTGTAACCCTGGCTAACTTTAACAAATTTGCATATGTAAGGTCGATTTGGATCAAACTAACCTTCCTCTTTCTTGCAATTAAAATCTCAGACACTAAGTAAATCAGTAACAAACACTTCTGCTGGTAAACCAGGGCTAGCATTATCTCCCCGGACTTCTCAGATTGACAGCGCAGGGTTTTGAATACCTTGTTAACCTAACTTGTAGTAAGTTCTTAGTCTTCACAATGGAAACTGAGCCAAAGCAGATTTACATTTCCGTACTTGCATTTGGTGTGAGTCACGAGAAAGGAGAATATTTATTTCCTGAGAAAGGAAGAGAACTTGAGCTAACTTTGAATTTCCTCAGTGGCCTAGCATACAAGTGCCTTAGGTTTACTGTAATTCGATCCCTTTTTGCGGATCCTATATCCAATTACCCAGATATATACATCTAAAAAAAGCTTGCCTTCATCAAACTGTCAGACAGGAGCTGTCAGAGAGTCTGTATTTGTGGGACTGCCCTGTATTTCAGAGCATTTGTCCATAAGGAACTATATCATGGAGTAGGGAACTGAGTTGTGCTCCCACAACACACCCATTCCCTGGATATGACATCCCGGTAAAATCAGACTGTGTAGCTTCCCTGAGCATGTGATTATTTCTTCGTTTCCCAATTGCTCAGTTGGCCCTGTTGGCTGCTTTCCCTGCTCACATCTGGCAATTGTCTCTGGATCTTAGGGCAAGAGAATATTCCTGTTATAACATTTTGATCAGCTGCAATACTGGAGCAATCAAGATAAGGCAGTCACAGGTACAAAAATGATGAAAGTTTGTGCATCTGATGACAGGTGTCTGGGGTAACCCTGGAACATTAGGAAAGACCCTACCGGAGGAGAGGGACTCACAAGTTAATGATTATAGTGAAAGCAGAAGTAACAACAAAAATGAGCACAGGAGAGAAACAGTGGGACTTTGGTGATGTTGAAAATGAGGTGGAGAAAGAATTCTTGCCGTCTGTGAAACACAAATAGTTTGGCACTACTATGATAAGAAAAGCCCAGGGAATAAGATTCTGAAAAATTTGGGAGCACTTAATATCAAAAGAAGGAGATTTAGAATTACATATAGAAGCAAATGGAAAATCAAGGCTGTTTTGAGAGGTGCTATCAGAGGGTCATTGGAGAGGATGTAGCTTTACAATATTTATATCAGGCTGTGCATTGGCAGGAGTTCTGTAGAAGCTGGACTGAAAGCTGAACTAATGACATGGGTGGGGCACAGAGCAGCTAGGTAGCTCTGATGTGGCTTTTGCTTGGGGCAGAGTATGGGAAGATATGTAAATGCTGGGGCCCCAGATAGTGGAGTGGCCCTTGTGGGCAGCACTTACAGGTGGGCTTGGAAACACTTGCCTTTGGAACATTGCTCAAAAGTGAGCAGTGCTCCCAGAAGGACTGCAATTTCTTTAGATTATCTGATAGCAGACTCTGTGATGTTTACCAGCTTCAAGGAGATCAGACCATTGTGAAATTTTTTTTTTTTTTTTTTTTTTCTGTAGTAAAACTAGCCCTGGCCAGCCCAGCTGGGAATTTACTGCCTGAGCTGTTTTCCAACATAAGTTTTGCTGGCAAAACCAGACGTGAGTGTTCCCTCGACTCTCAAGGGATCTGTTTACACTGACTTTATTTTTACTGCCAGCTTTCGAGTTGGAAGAGGGAAATTACGTTGAAAGGTCAGCAGGTGAGCAGAAGGATTCCTGACCAGCCATTCCTGTGGGTGTGTGCCTGTGTGCACTCTGTGTACGTGTGTGTGCCTGTGTGTACGTGTGTGCATGCTTTTCTAAATGCCAACCGTTGTGCTCTGCTCTGACTGACAAGACCTGATCACTTGTTTGTGGGCATAATGATGGGTGCCAGGCTGGTTGTTGGGCAGTTTCGTATTTGTTTATTGTAAAGAAGGTAAATCAGTCTGTGGGATTTTCTGGATTGGAGAGCAAGGGGTGTTTACTGTCAACAGGATAAGGACGAGGAGATATAAGATACTGAGTTCCACGGTGCATCTAGTGTCGGGATAGGAGCATAAAAGGTGAGGAGAAACCAGCTACAGGGTATTTCTGACTTGGGTGGAACTTTTAAGTACTTGGGTGGGAAATACAATTTGGAAAATTGCTCTCTGGTCAAAGAACCAGTCAGTGTGGCTAAATAAGGTATAATTAGGTTGGACTCAAATTCAATTTTATCAACTCTTCTTTCTAAATTCTTTTTTTTTTAATTTCCCAAAAGATGACAGATGGATTTTCACAACTTGGAAATAAAAACATGAGTGAAGGGTTCAGAAGGCAAGTCTCTGGTCCATTACACACTTCCAGAAAAATTTAGTACCCAGAGACTCACATTACTGGGAGTGCTGTTTACTCACAAGTGTTGCACTCCATTGAGAAAAAAAAAAAAAAAAAAAAAACAGGAAGTTGCTGTTCTACTCAGGACTCACCAAGAAGCCATGAAATCCCTTACTGTGGGAGGCTTAGAAGATTGCCTACTGAATAAGGTAAGGACAGACCGGGTCTCCCCCATGTACCTCCTCCCATTCACACTGCTTCCAAACAAACCTTCATCACTGAATAAGGTAAGGACAGACCGGGTCTCTCCCATGTACCCCCTCCCCATTCACACTGCTTCCAAACAAACCTTCATCACTGAATAAGGTAAGGACAGACTGGGTCTCTCCCATGTACCCCCTCACCATTCACACTGCTTCCAAACAAACCTTCATCCAGAAAGGATCTCAGGCTGTTTCTAAAAGATACATAAAATGCTCCTCAGAAAACAGACTGTCCCCCATAACAATGTTGGGGGACTTAACATATCTCAGCCTTACTTCTCTTTGAGGGTCCAGTGTCCAGAGACTTGCTGGGTATGGAATGGAGAGTTGGAATCTGGGGAATGGGGGAGGAACTCCAGCTCTGCCACTGACACTCGCGTGGTCGTGAGTCACTTAACCTGCCTGAGCCTTGGCCTTCTTCTCTGTAAAATGGGAATAATAATAGGAGCTTCATGGGGTCATGGAAAAAGAGCTAATGAAATCAAAACAAAGCTTTTTAAAAACTCTGAAACTACTAGGTTTTTAAATATTATTACATTTTTAGTACACATCAGTTAAGAACTTAATTTCTTCTCGATGGTCTAGATGGTCATGTCAACTGTTAGAACTTGAAGGAAACTTAAATATTATCTAGTTTAAGCCTTTTCATTTACAGATGAACCTACCAAGGCATGATGTTAATGTTAAAACCAAAATATTTAAATTGACTAAGAAGTAGGCACTGGTCTGTAGTTTTCAGGCCTTTACAAGTACAAAGGCAAAGATCATTATCATAGTGATAAGTAAAGTATATTTCTTAGGCAAAACCATTAAGAGAGATAAATCAGGACAGCTTGGCATGATAAAAACTAGAGTAAAGAAAGTGATTTCCCATTATTCCTCCCTTTGAGGACTCTAAATGGAAGAGATATTGGCTGGCATTTTTTTCATGGGTCCTGTATTTTTTGTAAGAAAAAACTCCAAAATTTTTAGTGTGGTGTTCAAGTAACTTGAACTGCTCTATCTTTCTACCCTCTGCTCCCCCTGCATTTCCAATGGCAGAAATCCTAAACAGTGTTTGACATGTTGAATCCAGCTTGTGCTCATGTTTTGTTTGGCCTGTAGATTATTTCTAATGTTTTTCACAAACATTTCAAAATAGATTTTGCATAGAAATCCATATTTCTGTCTTTCCAGGGGAAAAAAAAATCAGAATATTTGGCAACTACAGGTCCCAATTTCTTGCCTGGAAACCGTGTGCTGGGGCTGAGTGTTTGTTAGCCAGAGCATGTGCTGGCCAGTTCTCAGGAGGCTGATCACTCCTGTGTCTGACACTTGCTCCTGGCCCCCGCTGCCTCTCTCACGTGTGTCCCCTACTCCATTCCTGTAGGTGGTTGAGTCTTCCATTTCTGCCCAACAAGAACTGGGCCCTGAGCAGGCCAAGGGCCCTAGCTCCTCCTCGCCACTTTTCTGGCTCATATTCATCCTTCAAACTCAGAGTCCACTTTCTCAAGAAAGAGTCCCTGACACCCCAGCACAAAATGATTTTGCCCACATATTCACTCCTGTTATAATTAGTATTACTGGCACCATTTATTTGATCATGAGTTTGTATATCAACTCCTGACACTTTTCTATTATCATCTTGGTTGGCAACTTACATGTCATATAATTTCATTCTTTATAAGTTTCTGGAGGGGAGAACAGTGTCTTGCATGCCTTTCTTGCCTTCGACATTCAGAGTATCTTGCACATATATGATCACAAATATCTTTAGAGTTCATTAAAGATAAGGCAAGATTGGTGTGGAAGGTGACAGGTCAAGGGGCATACAGGATCTCATTTAATCTAATCAACAACTATGTGATGTACATATCGCCTCCGTTTTTACAGAGGAGGAAACAGAGGCTTGTGGAGATTAAATAACTTATCCAAAGTTACACAGCTAAATTGAGAGGGCTCTGAAGTTTCAGCCTTGTCTTTTTTAGTCCAAAGGCCGAATGTCCTCTGCTAAACTCCTCTATATCTCTGCAAACACATACTAAGCACCTGCTTTGTGCAAAATACTGTGCTACGGTTTGAGGGTAGACCAAGGCCTGAGATGTGGCCTGCTAAATGAGAGAGAAATTTTGGTTTTGGTCTCTAGGATAGCCCTGTCCCATCTGCAGATTGTGTACATAACACCAAAGGAAGAAGGAGGGAATTTCACATGCAGTCAGGCAAGTGCTTAATATAATGCATGGTAGACCATAAGGGATGCAGTAGAGATTTCAACAGATTGCTGGAGGAGAACAGAGGTGCATTAGTTCTGATGGGAAAGGTGTCTTACAGAAAGAAGAGTGGAGACAAAGCCTTGGAGGAAGTGTAGGGTTTTAATAAGTGGAGAAGTATAGGAAAGGTCTTCTGGGCTAAGGGAACCCCATTCAAACGTTCAAGGTGTGTTTCATTCCCAGTCACCTTTTTCTTTTGGGGAGACAGAACAGGGCAGTGGTTAGAAATATGGGCTTTGGAAGGATATGTTCTGTAACTTACTAACTTTGGGAACCTAGGCAAATTATTTAAATGTTCTGAACTTTGGTTTCCTCATCTATAAAATGGGAATAATCATAGCATCCACCTTAAAGAATGATGGATAGGCACAAATGAGCCTTCGACATTAGGATTAGTCTAAAAAGGAAGGGATATGATGATGGAAAGCCTATGGTCTCGTGTGTATCTATCACTGGATTTAACTTTCCATTTCTTTACGTTATTAGCCCCTGAAAGACAGAGATGGTGCCTGTTTTTGTTTTGTTGAAATTTTTCTAACTGATGATTGGATTTAATGAAATTCTGGAATGAGAAGTCTGACTTCTTGTTTTCTGGAAGGAAGTCCTCAGCCTTTTCTTCTCAGTAACACTCATTGGGAATGACATACACATAGGCTGTGTGGTCATGGGTGTGACCAGGCCTGTGTGACATTCCTGGCATGCTACTTAGCACCACCACTCTGTCTCTCTTGCAAGGAAGTGTATCGGAATGCAAGTGAGTCAGAGTGATATTATAGGGGTTAACCTTGAATCCCCATAATTTATATTTGAAACAGTAAACTATTCACAAACTTGAGCTATTAATAGCAGCAAATGACTTGTGGGGCAACAATGAGCCTGATGCTGTGGTTAAGGAGGAGGAGGGGAAAGCGGCCCAGGATGGGACATGGACCTGCGACAGCATGGAGACATGCCTTGGAAGAGCGAGGCCCAAACAACATTTGTTTCCATGTTTTGCCATGAACTGAGTTTGGTGACAAGGTTGCCTCAAGGCTGCCTTGAGGCTGCAACTGGTATCTTGCTGGCTTCCTAAAGTTTGAGAGGCAGTAAAGGAATTCCAGGGTTGGGCTTGCAACGGGTCTCTACTTGTGTTAGAGCCTCCTTCTTTAGATCACTGTACAGCTACCCCAAGCCCCACTGCCCGCTTTTCCACACCCTGAAAGGAACTTCTTGCTGTATCTGTTCAGGGTGTGGCCAGAATAAGTGGAGAGAAACAGTCTGGGGGTTCTGTGTTGTCACACTATGAGGGTGACAAGAGGTGTCTGGGACTAAGCCTGGAAACTCCCAGCACAAATCACTTCTGGGGCTACCAAATAGCACGGCGATGCTGTGTGGGTAAGAACGTATGCAGGAAGTGTAGCCAGAGATGTGGGAGGGACGGGGCTGCCCATCACCTAGAGGAAGAGGCTTCCACTCAGGTCCCACAGCAGGGGCATCACTGTCTGGCCCTTGCTGCATGACGCTTCGTGCTTGTTAGATGCGGGAATAGTTGCTGACGCCCAAATACATGGAGACTTAGGACTCCTTATTTCGTGAGTCTTGACTTTAAATTGAAGGCATTTTTAGGTTCAGGAAGAGGATAAAGGGTAGGCAGTACTTCTGGTACATCAGTACTTAAGGGTGTGGCAAAGTGTGATGGAAAGAAGTGTTGGAGAGCCTGTCTAGTTCTACCTCTAACTGCCAGTGTGATGTTAGGAAAGGCACCTTGTCACTCTGATCCTCCATAAAGTCACACCAGACAAGGCAACTTCTGGGGTCTCTTCCATTTCTAAGATCCTGAGTCTAAGTTGCAGCAGAAGTGATGCAGGAAGAAAATTAAAACTGGAATTTGTGGTTCTGGGTCTCAGAAAGCATTCTCTTACTCTGACTTTCACCTTTGGCAATCAAAACAGGTCATAAGGGTGAGCAAATAACCTGTGTAACAAGTGAGAGATTATAGTTGTTTTCCAGGAGTGTGTGACCTTGTTCTGCTCGGTGTGATCTTGTCCTGTTGTGTCCTCATTTCACCATCAAATGAGGGCACAATTTGTAGAACAGATTTACAATGAAGTACTTTTTCCAATAGGCTACTCTTCACATGTGTTATGTGCATACATACACACACGTACATACATACACACAGGCACACACACTGTTAAGCTTCTATTAGTTAAAAATGATTTGATGGTGATGAATCTTTCATGAGTTTATTAACTCAGGAAACAAAATATATATAGTCACTGCTATGTTACTAACATTCAAGTTCTATGGAATTACATCAGCGGGGCTGGCAGATTCAGGAGGCTAGTCTTGGTCTTCAACACATTCTGAGAACTTAACTGTTAGAGAATACTATTTCTCAACCACTCTGCCTATAATGTTCTATCTAGTTAACCCTTGTATTACTTTTCCCCACTGTACCTGCTCAGACTTCAGGTCCCTAAAGTTGCCTAATGTTCGCTGTTCTACCACTAGCTTTATCTGTTCTTTATTCAGGCTGGAAAATATAGCCCACTACCAAAACCCTCTGTTGCTTTTATATCTTTCTACAGCTTTTGCCCAGCAAACTCCAATCTTACCACCTCAACTCTTACCTTTGGAGGGCTAAGAGATGGTGGAGAAGATCTCACAACTGAGCCTACTGATAGCCCACAGCCTCAGGGACCCAGCCTCAGCCAAGTCTTGATACTGTCGGGTTACCTTTACGCATGTACCTAAACAATCTCTCATTCCTTATAGCAGCTATTATAGCAGTCTATCGCCTGAAATCTCTTGCCTTCCACTTCACTCTTAGCTCATTAACGTCTCCTGCTCTATAAAGAACATAGACAGCAGACTGGAAATCTCTCTGATTTTCACTGCCCCCTGCCCTTTTATCTGTATCTGCATGCACCCTTTTCCCCTTCTTTCCTTCTGCCACACCAAGATGAATTCCTCACTCAGGTTTCCAGATGTGCATGACTCCTTTCAGGTGGGAAATCCTTACCAAATGCTTTTGCTCTCTGCTACCTCTTCTTTCACCACTGACTCTTTTCTCTCAGCATTTAAACATGTTTAAGCCTGTGTGTCATTTTGTAAGGAAAAAACAAAACAAAACTGTTCCCATCCCTGTTGTTTTGGTTTTCCCCATAGTAAAAGTTCTTGGGGCCGGGCGCGGTGGCTCACTCCTGTAATTCCAGCACTTTAGGAGGCTAAGGTGGGTAGATCACGAGGTCAGGAGATCGAGACCATCCTAGCTAACCTGGTGAAACCCCATCTCTACTAAAAATACAAAAATTAGCCAGGTGTGGTGGTGCGAGCCTGTAGTCCCAGCTACTCAGGAGGCTGAGGCAGGAGAATCACTTGAACACGGGTGGCAGAGTTTGCAGTGAGCCAAGATCACGCCACTGCACTCCAGCCTGGTGACAGAGCAAGACTCTGTCTTAAAAAAAAAAAAAAAAGTTCTTGGAGGGGTTGCTTACCTCTGTCTTCACTTGGTTGTCTTCCATTCACCCTTAATCCACATGTAATGCCCACCTCTCCCCCACCATTAATGCTAGTGCCCAGCGTTCCCCCAATGCAGCCATCCTATTCTAGCTGTCAGACTCCATGGACATTTGGGAGTCTTAACTTACTCAGCCACTTACTGTTGACTTTGTTCTTGAAACTCTTCCTTTACTTTCGGGACCTCTCACTGTTTATTCTCCCACTTCACCACCTCCTCTAAGGCAACTGTGTTCTAAAAATATCACAGGAACAATTGCACAGGCATGAGGAGCACAAATTCTCTCTTTGTGCGCCTCATGCCTGGCTCAATACCTGCTATTTTCTCTTTCTAGAACAACTTTCATGCCCCCTTTTTCCTAGCTAACGCCTAGTAAGCTTTCAAGATACAACTCCAACACACTGTGCCTCCAGGAAGGCCTCCCACCGTCCAAACTGGATGAAGTGTCCTTTTTCTATGTATTCATAGCATCTGTGCAAACCTCTACCTTGCACTAGATTGCCGTGATTTTAATTTCCAGGTTATTTGTCTTGCTTTGTCAAGTTATCTGTAAACCTCGTGGCAACATGTGTGCACAGAGCCCAGCATAAAATGGATGCTCCACTCAAATTACTTGAGTGGAATTGAATCACAACACAGAGGGGAAGTCCTGTGCTGGAGAGGACCCTTAATTTTGGACTTCTAAAACCTTTATTTTTGTCATTTGTTATTTTTCTCATAATAGCATCCCCACACTTATATTCTATACAATTTGTCTTCCTCACTACTGTGAATGCATGACCACGTCTATCTTGTGCATTGCTGTGTTCCAGCATGTGATGGTGCCCACCACAGAGGATGTGTTAAAAAAATACTTACTGATGAATTGACCCTATGTGTGCTATACAACATGTGTACCAGTAGGTGCACAGTCACATTCTTATTCCGTGAACATATGAAGTTGGCTTGCTGGTTGATGGGAAGTATGAGTGAGATCTCAGGTAACTGGCCTAGTTGATGACTTAGTTTAGGAAAACAGGAATCTCTTTGACTTGGGCTTTTTCTTCTGGCTGTCGTGATCAGTTTATGGGTATCTCAGAATGACTCTAGAATACGTAGAAACAACCGTTATACCAAATTTGGAGAGAATATAAAGATTCATGGATGGGCGTTAGATTGCGATGTATCAGATATTGTCTGAAATTGGCCCCTGGCTGAAGGAGCCTCTGAAGGAGAGTCTCGCTGTCATGACAGCGGCTTGCGGGTGCCTCCTGAGCAAGATGACAAAGCGCCCCCTCCATTTCAGAAAAAATCTTGCAGACCCTTCCGTCTCTTACTTGGATTTTTCTGTGTCTCTCCTGGAGTTCACTAAAAGTTCCTTTGTGTTTCCCACAAACATCTATTTCCCTAAACTTTAAGTATCTGATTAGTGTTCAGTTTTCTATGAGAATTTCCCAATTCTTCCTAACTCGCTGTGGTAACTATCTTTCAGCAGAAACATGCCTTTTCTTAAGGGTCTAGAAGCAGAAGGCAAGGGTGAGTACAGAGGCAAAGAGAATCATCACTTACTGATGACATCAGTGGGAAGCAGGCTGCTGGGTGCTGATACATGTTAAGCAGTTTAATATTCACACTATGGGCAGCAGGCATGACGATACCATGGTAGAGTCTCACCATGGTTCACAAAACCCTGTGTGATGATCTGGCCCCTGCTTTCCTTTCCCAGCTCACCTCCTGTCACTTTCCTTTTGCCGGATCCAACCACAGTGGCCTCGCTGCTAGCCTTAGAGCATTGCCTACGTCAGAGGAGGAGCACGGAATCTGCTCTCCTAAGCTGTCTTCAGCCTCACTCAAATGTCCCCTCTATAGACAAGTATTCTTTGTCCATTGTCCACCCTAACTAAAATAGCTGCCCCTTTATTCTCTAGTCCCTTATCATATTTTATTTTTCTTCCTGGGACTTATACCTGATATTATAACATATACACACACACAGACACATATACATACACATACACACACACACACATATATATACAGGAATACATATATATATACACATTTATATGTGTGTCTGTGTGTGTATAATATCAGGTATGATGCTATATATTATAATATTGATATTATATATTATAATTATATATTATGTATTATATCTACATGTATTCCTATATTTTCAGCTAGAGGGCAAGTATCTACATTGTTCACTGTTGTCTTAATCACTGTTGTGTCCCCAGCATCTGGCCTGGCACCTGCTACATAGTAGGTCCTAGATAAATATCAAATGAATGCATCTGTTACAGAAAAGAACATTGAGGCACCAACCAATGTCTTCTCAGTGGAGTCAGACCTAAGTCCATCTCCCCGGCGTCTTGGGAAGGCAGAATTTTTGAGCTGAACTCCCTCGGTCACCCCTCGCTGTACCCTTGTCTCCTCACTATCTTATGCCAGTGCCTTGGGGTCCACAGAGGAAATAACCACCTTTGCTGGTCCGTCTCACACCCAGGTGGACTTGAGGCGCCAGCAGATTTCCCAGGCTATGGAGGAGGTGCAGAAAGTCGTTCATCATTTGACCACAAACATCAGCAACCAAGACATTAGATTTCAAACTGTGCCTTACTCTGACACATACAATGAAAATATTAAGGTAAGCAAGTCTCACTGTCTCTAAGTGCCACCAACAGAGCCAGGGTACTTGGGCAGGTGAATCTCAGTGTGTGACAGATGCTTGCCTCACTCAGAATACTCATAACAATTCTTGTTTTCACAGGTACTCTTAGTTTTTACTATTTACAGTCTCATTTTATACATGTCGTTTCAGCCAGTGGCGTGGCTTATGCCTATAATCCCAGCACTTTGGGAGGCCAAGGCGGGAGGATTGCTTGAGGCCAAGAGTTTGAGACCAACCTAGGCAATGCAGTGAGACTCTGTCTCTTTAGAAAAAGGAAAAAAGATAGATGTTATTTCCTTTGAGCCCCCACATTCCTAGATGAGAAAAACTAGGCTTAGAGAAGTCAAATGACTTGATCAAGTCATATCAGGCACTAAAGCCAGAACTCACACAGAAGCTTTTCATTCCAAAGCACATTCTGCTGTCACAATCAAAGCTCAGCTAAATACACATTCATTTATTAAGCACCTACTTAATAGATTGGAGGTGTGGTGGAGGGAACTGAGGGCATCCATAAGAAGACCATTGAAAGTCATAGTCTGTGGGTTGCAGATGGGGAAGGAAGAAAGTAGAAGAGGTGCCACTGAGAAGCTGCAGGAGCAGACTGGCAACCCCTCTCCCTGCTGAGGAATCCCACCCAGTGTAAGCCAATGGGTAACACCAGCACTCAAGCAACACGGTAGTGAGGGCAGAGCTGAACACACAGAAACGACCTCACTTAAACCTGTAAACCACCTTGTGGAAAAGACACTCTGGTTATTTCAGTTTTAGAGGTGAGAGAAGTGAGATTCTGAATCATTCTGAATCTCCATCATTCTTTATCTTGATTTTTATTATGCCACATACCTCTTTCACTTTGTGTTAAATTTGTATGTACTCGTGGCCCATTTCTCACAACAGACTGCACATCCCTTGATTGTTAGGACCATGTTTACCGATTGTTTTGCTCCTAGCACCCAGCATGGTGTGTGGCACATGGTAGACACTTAACATATGTGGAATGAATGGATAAATGAATGAGCAAAAGAATTAGTACCTGAGCAAAAGACCATTGCTGGCCCATTACATCTCAAGTTTGGTGGATGCAAGAACCACCCAAGAGATGCTGGGATTTGTGGATTTTGAAACAGAGTCAGATTGTAGGAAATTAATCCCAGGATGAAAAATATAAAACTACATTGAATCCTGGAATGCTAGAGCATCACTTGCCCAACTCTCCCACCCAGGCCAATCTAACTTGGTCACAGGGACTGGAAATAGAGATATTACATTACTTTTCTTAGCACTACACCCAAGGAAATTTCCTTCCGTGGTCCTACTTAGAATTCATAGCTTAAAATATATCTTGCATTTATATATGTCATGTCTTACATATTAAGTTTCAAAAATAGCTACAGCATAGCATATAAAATTGCTTTTAACTTAAATTCAACAAGTTTTTTTTTGTTGGTTTTTTAAAGATAGGGTCTCATTCTGTCACCCAGGCTGGAGTGCAGTGGTGAGATCATGGCTTACGGCAGCCTCAACCTCCCAGGCTTAAGTGATTTCCCACCTCAGTCACCCGAGCAGCTGGGACTACAGGTGCAAATGCCACCATGCCTGGCTAATTTTATTTTAATTTTTTTATTTTGTAGAGATGGATTTCATCATATTGCCCAGGCTGCTCAACAAATATTTACTAAGCACCACTTACATGACTAACAACATGATAGTTCTGCTTTTGAATTCACATGAAAGTGAATTGAAATAATGTACAGATCTGAAATTCCAGGGACTTTGGATGTTTTTTTCCTCTTTTTAAATCCAGCTACCTTTCTGTGGGTACCAGAAGTCATGTGGATACATCATCTAAAACATCAAACTATTGTTTTCTTAGAGTTAGGCAGATCCAGCTGGGGCTGATTAGGACATTCACCCCTCAATGGGTCAATGACTGGCCCTGGGCAAGAGTTAACCAAATTCCATGGTCAGAGCTTTCCGTGAGGAGGAGGCAGCTGACTCACAGCTGAAGGTGTGTGTGAAGTGGGACATGGTCAGAGTTCAGGCTCCTTTGGCTGCTCTGTTTACCCACTTGTTCTATCTCTTGGCTGCTGGTCTGCCTGCTTTCCCCCAGTCATTGCTTCACTGGTTCCTGGAGAAAGGGATTAGGTGGATTCTGATTGTTTGCTTTTTTTCTTTAAACTTAGAATTATCTCAACAGCTCACATTGTCTCAACAAATAAGCTTTCATTTTGCCTTTGATTTTGGAAGGGTTAGTCATGAACACTGACCATGGGTCATCAGTACAGGCCCCCCCAACCCAAAAATAGGAGACATTTTACAAAATCTTTTAAACTCCCTTGCTGTTACTTCCCACCTTTTATTTGTGTCAAAACATTCACCATTCCATGTCATTCATTGTTGGCTGAGTGCCAGCCCAGGGTAGAGAAATAATAACTGAACAAGCTGTCCAAAGACCTAAACTCGAATTCTGACTCTTCTACTTACTGGCTGTGTGTCCCTGGGGAGATCTCCAAGCCCCTCTGCATCTTGGATTCCTCATCTGGAAAATGGCAGCAAAGCTCACCTTACTGTGTGATTGTGAAGTTGAAATTGTCAAATGCATTAGAATTGCAGTGTCGCGACTGCAGGGAACTCAATGCATACTCATTCTTCTTTCTCAAACTTTAGGCCTCCTCTGGAGTTCCTGGTCTAGCTCACTGTCTTTACTTGTATAGTCATAAGATAATAAACTCAGCGAGCTAATTTACTTGCCCAAAGTATTTACAGTGATTCAGTAGCAGAACAAAGAGGTAATCCACTTGTAACACCCAGGTCTATGTCTCTGTGTATCAGGTCACACTGCTGAGGGTGGAGTGGTTAAGAGAGCTGCCTGGTGAGACAGGTCGGCTCCCAGGACTTCCGTTACCTCCCGAATCTGTGAATTCATGCTTGTTTTCAATCCTTTCCTGACCCTAGGTTTTGGCCCCCAGTCAGTTCCTTGTCACAGTCCCAATAAAAGGCCTGGCTGGGTACAGGGAGGCCAGGGAGCAGCGCTGGCGGTACTACACCCTGCAGGGCACCAGGCTGCCCTGCCCGTTGCGGGACCCTGAGGGTCTGCAGCAGTGGCTGGAGGTGGAACAGTTTATGAAGAGCCTGTGGCAGTGGCATGAGACAGACGTGAACATCGACGGAGACATTGTGCCCGCTAAGGTCCTCCTGGTGTTCCGGAAGCTGGTGGAAAACGCAATTAGAACCTGTCACCTCTCAGGTGAGCTGATCAGGAACAAGTGCAAGGGTAATTGCTGACATTCCCCTTTCATTCTACAAAACCTCTGTTTGGGTGTTACCTGCAGCTCACAGCCTACATTTGAGAAGATAATCATGTGCTCTTCACATTTATTTAATCTTAATAAGATGAATCAGCTTTTTTCCCCTGCCGTTGATGCACAGAAGGTTGGAATTCATTCTAACAAAATAGTGTTGTGGCTTTGAGAAAGTTACTGTGCTGGCATAGATATAAAATGCTGTGGATTATGCACCTTAACCAGGCTTAAAAACTTAAGCATATTTGTTTTAAAAGCAAATTATTCACAAACCCCAGGTCTTCTTTATTAGTACGTTTTTACTGCAGCACCTCCATCTGACTGCAGTACCACAGTGTGCTGAGATTCCACATTTGGAAACCACTAACTTGAACCAAAACAGAAAATCCAGGAGCCAAAAGAACTGACTAAATTTGACAAAGTCTTAAGCTACTGTACAGCATATGCCCACACACACACACACACACACACACACCCTTTTTGTTCACACAAAGTGAAAAGGTGAATTTCAAACTAGAAAGAAATGGCCAATTTTCTTAATTATATAATTAGGAAAATACAAATTTTCTTAATTTATAAACCAATAAGAAAAAAGATGAGCTGACCAATAGAAATAATTATCAAAAAAAAAAAAAAAAAAAAGGAATCACAGAAAAAGAGTACAAATGGCTTGCAAAAATAAGAAAAGACATTCCATCTAATGTATATTTCAACATATATTAGAATATACCTCATGTTGGGTACATTAAAATACCTAACAAGTTAAAAGAAATGAAAAGTTTGATCATGCTTAGTGTCGAGTGGGCATGGTGAAATGGGTATTTTCGTGTTGTTATTAGAAGTGGAAATTGGTGTCTCCTTTTTAAAGAGAAAGTTGTCTATATTTTATTTTCATAATGTGCTCACTTGACAATTCAACAATTCCAGTTCTAGAAATATATTTCTACAAATTAAATTCTACAAATATATTTATAGATTTATAAATATTTATTTTATATATAAATATATATTATATATTACATATATTATATAAATTATATATAATATATTATATATTAATTACAGTATATAATATATAAATAAATATATATAAATATATTAAATTCTACAAATATATTCTACAAATACACAAAGAAATATGCACCAGGATATTCTCTGCCATAGATTTTATAACAGTAAATAGAAGTAATCTAAATGGCTAATAAAGGAAAATTGGCTAACTTAAATTATGCTGTCTCTGCCTACTGGACTACTATGCAGCCTTACAAAACAACAGGCATATGCCCATGCATACATACAGAGCTATGAAAAATGCATGGGCTAGATAGCTAAGTGAAAAACCAAACTGCCAAATAATATGAGATTCCATCTGTGTGAAAATAAAAGGATGTATTCGTACATACATTTGCTTGTCTAGACAGAATAGTTCTGAAAATTTCCATAATGGTAATAATTTATGTTTAATAGACTTTTTACTAAGTAGAGTAAGTTTCATGGGTTATTTAATTTAATCCTCATAACCACACAATACAGTAAGAATTCTTTTCCTACCTGTTTTAGGGATGAGGAAACTGAGACTTAGAGAGATTAAGTCACTTCTGAAGGTTGCACACCTCGTAAGCAGAGCCAGCTGCAGAGCAGGGTGGCGGGCAGTGGGTTGGCTGCAGCATCGACTCACCTCTTATGCTGTGCGACATTATTCATAGTGAAAGTGCAAAGCAGAGATTCAGACTGGGCAAGGTTGATGAGACGCTTTTAGTAAATAATGCTAAAGTGCCAGTTGTCATGTTCCTGTCTGGGCAGCTCTGATGACATGCAGACAACAAGCCCTTTATCCCACCTCGGCCAGGGAATGTTTCCATTTTGAAAAGCCTAACACAATTAACGTGCTTCCATTTTCTTCTCTGTGCAAGGAAATGCAAAATAATAGATTCTGATCTATTTCAAAAATTGGGATGAGCAAATAAGGATGAATAGATCCTGATCTATTCAAGACTGCTTATCTTTATCTGCAATGAAGGCAAACAAACAAACAAAAACTGTATCTTTTGAAAGAAGAAAGAGCAAATTGGAAATGAGGAAATTATAGTATGTGAGCTGGAAAACTACTAGATGCATAGTTTTCTCTTCTTCTCTTTTCCTGGTTGGAAAATGAGGCAATGGCGGCTTCTTTCAAATCACTCAATCCTCTGAAACAGTGGCTGTGACGTGCTTTGATGTATTTTGTGGTTACAGGGGTTTCTGATGATAGATACCTCTGAGGCTTGGCTAGCTGAGTGGATGGTAAAAACAAATACCATCTAAGAGACCGAGGCCTAGATAAAAGACAGGTGAAGCCAAATTTCACCAAAGGCATATGAATAAATAAGGAGGCTGATACTGTCCCCAGCCAGTGTCAGAACATCTAGGTGAAGAAGGAAAAAAAAAAATGGCATTAGCCTTCCCTATGTTTGCATTACTCTGAAAAACCAACATTTAGATATTTGGGTGGAATGGAGAAGGATATAGAAAAATAGTTAGGTTTCATTTTACAGTAGCAAATACAGACAGTCCCCAACTTGCCATGGCTCAACATATGATTTTTTTTACTTTACAAGGTTGCAAAAATGATACATGTTTAGTAGAACCTGTGCTTCGAGTACTCATACAACCATTCAATGAATTCCATGAGATATTCAACACTTTATTATAAAATAGGCTTTGTGTTAGATGATTTTGTCCAACTCTAAGTTAATGTAAGTGTTTTGAGCACATTGAAGGTAGGCTAGGCTAAGCTATGATGTTTGGTAGGTTCAGTGTATTAATACATTTTCAACTTACAATATTTTCAGCTTTATTGCGATGTGACCCCATCGTAAGTCAAGGAGCATATATACTACACTTTTTCTTTTTATTCTATGGCTTTTACTTTCAGTTGAGCCTCTTGAAAATAATCTATTAATTTAAAAGAAAAGGTACCACAAAAGCCTTGGGATTGGGGGAGAAAGAAAAACCCACTAGCAATGAGACTTCTTAGTAATGCTCTGACGCTGGCTAGGTGACTAACCATCTGGTTTTGATGTCACAACCTTGACCTGCTACAGGCATTGTGATCCTTGACTTGCTACAGACATTGTGATCCTTGATGTGCTACAGACATTGTGAAAGTTGCCACACCAGTTGCAAGGTGCTGATCAGAGCAACTGCTCACAAATTTCTTGTTTGAATGCTTGTAATGTGCAAGCCTTTCTCTTCTCCTTATGCATTTGGTCATTTCCTATCAGGTAAGGTCAGCATGCTAGGAAACCGCTCTGCAGTTTGGATTGCTGTGGAAACATCTGCATATCAGGTGGAATTGGAGCTGGCCCCCGCGGTGGAGATCCCCACCACCTGGTCCGAGAAAGCCCGGTGGCCTCGATGTCTGCAGCGCTGGCCTTCCCAAGAGAGAGTGGAGTGCATCAAGGTATCAGTGGGCGGGACCCAGCTCTCCAGAGCAGTGGTGCCAACAGCTTAACCAGTCACAGCATTACCGACCGCCAAAGAGTTTCAAAGGAAAGTTGAGGTGTCACTAGATCAGTAATTCTCAAAGTGTGGGCCCTGCACCAGCGTCACCTGAGAACTTGTTAGAAATGCAGCTTCCCGGGCCCCCACTCTGGACCTGCTAAATGACACCCTTGAACAGGGCCCAGCAATATGTGTTTTAAGAAGCCCTCCAGGTGATGTGATTCTGATGCATGCTCAAGTTGGAGAACTGCTGCAGGAGAGGAAGTGGGTACCACCTTCTAACTGTTCATATCCAAAGTGGCTTGTGGTCTCCCTGACATCCCCTTTTCATCCCCACATAGGATGTGCTGTCTGCCTGGTGAAAAGTTCCCCAGACCAGCAGACTGCTTCAGAAATGGCTTTCTACACCAGTGAGCATTGTTCTTCTCATTTCCCAATGTTTTTCTTTTTCTTCCAGTCGTTTGGGTTTAATTTGTTGCCCTGTTCAAATTATCACTGGCAGCTGAGCTTCCTCCGTGCTGAGCAGGTGTT
Source organism: Theropithecus gelada (assembly GCF_003255815.1). Classification (NCBI taxonomy): domain Eukaryota; kingdom Metazoa; phylum Chordata; class Mammalia; order Primates; family Cercopithecidae; genus Theropithecus; species Theropithecus gelada. Next base: position 8,340,495 of record NC_037668.1, read on the forward strand.
GCTAGAACAGCTGGATGAGGATGGGGGCTGCCGTAGGAAGTGTTTTCAGGTCATGAGGCAGCTGAAGGAGGACGTCTGGTGCCCAGGGAACAGGCCGGTCATCACGTCCCACCATCTGCAGGTGAGTGTGGGGCAGGTGGGAGAAGGCCCAGGGGCAGCTTTGGATAGATCATTCTCCCTGTGGCCTCTTTAGGGCCTGGCCAGAGCCACTCAGTAGGGCTGGCATGTGTGAAAAATGAGGCTCTAGTATCTACATTGGCCATCCAACAAATGCCTACTTATTATGGAAATATGTAAGCTAGCACCATATGGGAGTCCACAACACCCCTGTCCAGGGTAAAATTTCCTCCCTTCCTTCCCTTTTCCAATTCTCTTCTCTCCCACTTTTCCTCCCCTCTCACTTTTATTCTACCACCAAACCAACCTGAGTGCCCACGAGGTGCCAGAAACCCTGCTGAGGTTCAGAAATAAATTACAAAATGTGATTTGTGCCTCACACTTTGATGGCTTTATGTTTGTGCCAGTCTTAGAACCCACTGCAGCCTAAGCACAACTCCTCATGCACACAGACCCACTAACACAGAGGGAACCAGGAAATGCAACACAAAGGTTCCCACACACGTACTGCCACACACCTCTTTCTAGGGTCCAAATCACCAGGCAAGGATTTTCCCTTGCTCTGCCAGCACCTGCCTCTCCTTGCCCTAAACCCAACAGTAACATCCATTCATGCCTTCACTCACTCATTCAGCAAGTGTCTATTGAGATTACTCTGGGCCAGAGGCCTGCCCCAGTACCTGCTGTGGGCTCAACCCCTGCCGGCAAAAAGGTGAACAGACACAGATGTGGTTCCTCACTCTGTCACTTCTGGTCTAGCATGGGAGATAGACATGGGTAAGGCAAGCCAGTGGGTGCATGTACGATCACACAGTGAGGAAGCACTGGAACGGGAGGAGCATGGCTCTGTGAAGGCTCAGAGCAGCAGAGCCTGACCTGGACTGGGCAGTTAGGGGGGCCTCCTTGGAAAGGGGGCCTTTGACCACCCTCTCGACTCCCTCTTTCTCAAATTGTGGACCACACAGAGTGAAGTGGACTCTCATGTAGCAGTTCTGTGCAGCCTGCTGGGGTAGGGAGGTAGGAGACTCTT